>NC_068385.1:676501-680040 GCF_023724105.1 Carassius gibelio | reverse complement strand
GTCAGATATGGTTCAGTAGCATGATGAAAGCACAGGAACGTTACAGGACCCACCTTGCTCGCTGCTGTTGTCTCCGCTCTGTGACGCGTGTCCTCCGCTGGAAGGTCCTGGCGTGCCGGCCGAGTGTGTGGATGTGGCATCATCGTGATCTCTCCAGGACGCTGGGTTCTGGAGACGGTCAGAGCGGAACCATCCGTCCATTTTCCCCATCCACAGCACAAAGAGAAAGAGAGGACTCATGAATGAGCTGGACAGTAAACTCAGACCAACAAACCCTTCACCATCCTTAAGACTGCACATCTAAACACCAAGTAAATGTTATTTGTAACACACATCAGTTAATGTTTATAATATCTTCATGCTTTGTTGTCACATTTAGAAGAACTGGATGGTAATTTGTGATCCTGGAGCACAAAACCAATCATAAGGTTCAGTTTTTTTAAAAATTGAGATTTATACATAATGAATAAAGCTGAATAAATCATCTTTCCGTTGATGTATGGTTTGTTAGGAGGACCATATTTGTCTGAGATACAACTATTTGAAAATCTGGAATCTGAGGGTGCAATATATATAATGCCTTGTTGGCTAATGCTACAAATATATCTGTGCTACTTATGACTGCTTTTGTGCTCCGGGGACACATATAGGCTAGTTACATTTTGCAACAATATTATCAACCATGCCATTTAAATTTGTTGTTATACCATATATATATAGAGCTGTGTGATAATAAATGATACATTTTGCAATGATATAAACATCACAATACAAGCAATCCAACAGTGTCATGCCCACCTCAGCATCCTTAATGCAACAAAAACAATGGCATTAGAGGATGTTAAATATAGTGCAGAAGTCATATAGACGACGGCTATGATCCTCCCTCATTGACTTTCATTATATGGAAAAGATCAACTTGGACATTCTGTATAACAAGTTCTGTTGTGTTCCTCAGAAGAAAGAAAGTTACATAAATTTAGAATGACAAAAACCTTGCTGAATTCTAACACTCAACTTAAATGTCTGTGTTTTGAGCAACAATTCATCATTTCCACTGTCACAAACAGCAGACACACTATCTAATCTGACACACACACACACACACACACACACACACACACACACACAGAGCGGTGGGCCGGTCCGTGAGGGCTGTGTGTCATGTGTAAGAGGGCATCTCCTCCTCACCCTTCCTGAGGTTTCTCAGGGTCTGATCGGGCCGCGGGGAAACAGGATTTGTACTGTACAGGAAGAGCTTTATCTGTGTTACACATAGACGAGCAAGAGGAGGAATTTCCTTTGCCACTCTAGTGAGAAAAGACTTTACAATCCCTCCTCCCTCCTCAAACCTAAAAATGGCAACAATTAAATTAGCTAGTTTTACTGAAGTCTAAATATTATTATTAAAAATTTATATTAAATTAAAAAAATATATTTTTTAATAATTAAGAAGAATATTATAAAAAATATATTACAAATATTAATTAAATTAATTTTCATTTAATTTTAGGCTAAATTTATGCATTTAGTAGACACTTTTATCCAAAGTGACTTACAGTGCATTCACAGGCTATACTTTTTTAGCTATCATGTGTTCCCGGGGAATTGAACCCCCAAGCTTGCGCTTGATAACACAATGCTCTTCCAATTGAGCCACAGGAACACTTTTAAAATCACAGAGGTGAACACATTTGCTGTGAGCTCATTTCTCAAGTCTTAATCTGAGAGCAATCGAGTAACACACACACACACACACACACACACACAGATTTTAATGTTCTTATGAGCCACAGTAGTGTGTGTCCGCTGTTAGTTCACTACAGGAGAACAGAGTCAATCCACATAGTCTACAAACAAAATAATACTCATAAAGCTCCACCACAGACATAACAGTTATTTGATTTAATATAAACCATAATTATAATCAATGATATGATTATAAGTGATTTAGTATTATGCTAGTCCAGTCTGTGCATATGAAACAAGTGATAATGGTTACTCTCAATCTAGTCCTACACTATCCTGTCCACACCATCACTTTAACACTTTAGTTATCCTTCCAATTCCATGAGAACAGGAAGGTGCACACCACAACTATAAAGTCAACGATTATCATAAGAAACACAATCAGAAAGCTGTTGATTCCTTAGTTAATAAAACAACAACAGCCAATCAGAATCCGTCTGAATTTAAAAAGACTGAGCATTTAAAGCAGCAGACAACAAAACTGCAGTGCCACTTACAATAAACTGAAAGATATTGTTCGTTAGCATAATTATCATACTAGTTATAGTTATTGTCCTCGGTTTTAAGCAGCACTGCTGCTCAAAGGTTCAGATCAGACTCAGATGATCAGGATCTGGTTGAAACACACTTGAGCTGCTGGAATTCATCAGAAGTATGTTTTCATATTACATCAAACTATCACGGAGGGTATATGATATATGCCATTTATAATAACATTTCCCAAACTGTGTGTGGATTGGGCCATAGTTATCAGAGATGAATATCAGCTGTTCAAGTAAATGTTTGGTATGACCGCAGTGAAATGACGTAGGCTCAGTCCCATTCCCAGCACGTCTTTAGAGAAGAGTGGAAGGAAAAACGGCCGTCTGTGTGATACAGCTCAAAATGAGTGGGTTGTTTCCTGTATCTGAGACGGCCACCGCCGCGAGACAGGCCTACAAACACACACTCGAACACAGCCGCAGGTCCAGAAGTGCTGACGCTCACATGTTTCCCAGAGTTCTGCAGCTGATATCCAGTTTCCTCACGCCACTCGGCAGCAAAAAAGCAACAGCCCTTTCCCACTTATGAATAATGCAGCCGCCCCTCTCTCTCTCTCTCACAACAAAACAGTTGTCAGGGCTCCCAAGAGTCCATTAAAGTTCAAACAAGCTGTAAAGAAAGCGAGTGAGAGACATCGTGTGACCCAAACGGCTGAGAGAGCCTCCACCCCACCCAGGAAAGAGATATTCCCCATCGCTGCGGATAATGAGGAGTCAAACGCAGCGCTGCGTGCTCGCCTCTAATTGTGTTAAAGAGCCACAAACACAGCCCCGGCACAATAGAGCAGATACAGAATAAGATAGAGGGTCACCGTGTCACACAGGGTCACAGACTCAACGCTCATAACACAAGATCTGATTCATATAAAGCTGGAGACAATGGTGTGACGGAGAGCGGACGATCCAGCACTGACCTACACCTGCCCTGCAGTCTACACTAGATAACACACACACACAGAAAAACCCCAGCGAAACACAAGCGAGCGCATCTTCAGCCCCTGACCTTTCTCCGTGTCTCCTGCGCGTCAGATACACACACAGCTCGCTGAATTTAACATGTAATTACACCAGCGCTCCCAAAACATGTTAAAGGACAGTCTGGAGCATCTCAGAATGACTATTCAGAGCGAAACTGCCAATTATCTGACAAGAGTGAGAACGAGCCTTCGCTGAGCTCCAGTAATTGACAGCCCAGCATTTTAAGAGACGTGACTGAATGTGTTTAATGCTCTTCTGTTTCACACTGAA
>NC_068385.1:664001-674001 GCF_023724105.1 Carassius gibelio | reverse complement strand
TGTAGGATCTGGAGCAGCACTGTTCTCAGACAGGTCTCTTTGTGTCACATCATGGTGAGCTCTACAGTCTTATAATAATAGGTTAACAGTCACATTTACACACATGCTACACAAATTATGTTAAAAAAAGATATTTGTGATATTTTAGCTGATTATTATTAATGGATATATTTTCCCACGTGAATGTTAAAAGGATAACATAGTGAGACACCCTTTATATCCTCTTCATGCAGTAACAGTTCAACCAGAAAATACACTGCATAGAGAGGATGTGTGTGTGTGTGTGTGTGTGTGTGTGTGTGTGTGTGTGTGTGTAGTAATTGAGTGCACTTTATTTTTGTGTTTCAGTTTTTGTTGTATTCTATGTCTGTCATTGTTATTTTTACAGTTATATTTAAATTTTTACTGTTTGCCATATCTTTTCTAGTGTTAAATATTTTGTTCATGCATGTTCTGTTTAACTGCATCTGAATTTAATAAAGCAAATAAATAAATCTGAATTAAAAAAAATGCATTAATTTATTACATTTGCAATAAATGGTTAGCCAGCTTTAAAGCATTAAGAATGAGTGTCTCAACTGTTTGAGAGAAAATGCTACTTATGTTTATGAGCTAACTGTGGAAAATATAAACTACTTATGGCTATGATGAATTTATGTTATTTTAGTACATAAGAAATATAATGTGAAAAAAATCACTTCATTTCGGCATCTAGATATTGTGTAGTGATGAAAAAAGCAGAACGTGTCTCTACTGTACTCAGTGATGCTCAGACATATTTAGATATTTATACACACAGCAAACAAATAAAATACAAATGATCCTTCAGCTATAGAGGCTCGCAGTGTGCACTCATCGTATCTCAAGAGATGTCAGTGTCCAGATGTGCAGTCTCAGGATCCACACAGCTCGAGCGGCAGAGAACACGCGTGTCTTATCCCTACACGTACAGACACGCGTTACACTGAGCTGGGTTTACAGAGACCTGAGCCGGGTCAGTCTCTTCACTGTAATGTTCAGACGGACCTCAGCCCACGAAAACTTTCTTTCCCCCAACATTTCATTTACGACACCGACATCAACACGTTTAAACCCAGCCGCTGTCATTTAAGAGCAGAGTCGTCGCTGAATTCACTAATGGAGCATCGGCCTGTGAACCGGACTCAGACCACCACCAAAATCAATAATCAACACCATCATCATCAAACTATAGAGAAGCACATTATAAACCTGACTCTGTAAACAGAATAGTGTGCATGCTCGCACAACACCGAGGCATAGTGTATAAACATGTTATAACATCAACACATATCCTATCCGTCGCAATTATTCATTCGTTTAAAAACAATCTTGTGCAATGCGCGATTGCAACATCACAGGATACATCACAAAATAACAGCCCACAAGCCACAAGTTCAGAAAAATCGCATCAAACTTTCAGCCAAGCGTTCATTTAACCAGAATTAAGAAGACCTCGTCTCATATTTGATCCGTCATGTGGATCGTCCACGTCACTGATGTATGGCATGACTGCTGCAGATAACACCCAGCGCAGAAACTATGAACCAGCTGTTACTTACATGATCGGCTAAGTTCGTGGAAGATCCCGAGATGTCCTCGTGGTCTGATTTTGAGCTGCCATCCCGTTCATCAATCACTAAATCTATGGGCATTTTTCCTTTCAAACAGCTGATGTACCGATGGCAGAAATTATCGCAGAGTTCGTGCACCTTTGAGCAGAGAAAAGAGCCGCAATTAAAGCAGGAACAATAGAGAGATGATAGCGATGCTGTTATTCTCTAGAGACACATGCAACAAGTTCATCCACAAACATCACTATAATGTGTCCGACAAAATATTTAATTATGTGAAATAAATAAGATTTTTTATATTTATGTCAAAAATGTGGAATTAAATTAAATAACATGGTTTAAATATCAAATTCTATTCGGAGTACTAATTTTCGCAGATTACACACACATATATTGTTATTATTATTATTATTATTATTATTATTACACCGAGTAATGCAAAATCTGAATTATTCATTAACAAATTTAACCAAAATAAGAATAAATTCCAAAACTGGTGACGAGAAGAAAATCCATCCAAATTATTTCTAAACTTAAATCAAAACAAATCAATGAAAGATTACCTTTTCTAGCTCCAAAAGATGAAACCGTAATACTTGTATGGCTTGTATCATCTGTAAAGAGAAACGGACGTCATTAGCTGTGTCTTCTTTGTAATTTAATGTCAACATTATATTTTGCATTGAATAAAAACCTCCTATTCCAGTGGGGATTTTTTTAAATTATAAAATAAGAAATAATTTAGTAATGTGTTTGAAAAATAAAAAACGATTATTTTAATATGTAAAAATTACAGGTGAAGTGATTGGCCTGCGTGAAGTGTTGAAGGGGGTTGAAATTGAAGGCACAGCCCTGTCACCCATCAGAACCGCTAGTATTTACTTTCACTATCTCCAGATCCAATGCACACACACAAAAAGGCTCGAAAAGATAGAACATTTCAGAGAAGTAAAAATCTTACCAAATTATCCAATTCTGGATTCGAAGAAAATAAAGGTTTTTCTGCGCGGACCTAAAAAAAAAACAGAATGAGAGTTAATAGCAATCGATGAAGATATGTGCAGTCGCTAATTCAATAAAAAAAAAAAGCATTGAAATTGCAATCGTCGCTAATCTGGTTAAAGTAGAAAAGAGTGGCTTCATGCAGCTACTTACAACATCCAAGAGCATTCGTAGGAATATAATTAGCGGTCTTAAATGAAAAAGGATCGGCTATTTTTGTCTTTGTTTGAATGCTTTAAATGCGTCTGGGAAGCTCGAGGTGTTAGAGTGAGGCTCGTGAGTGACCTGTTTGGCGAAGACAGCGATGTCCTCGTTGAAGGAGTCTGAGGAGCACACATCTCCCCCAGCGACCCCGGGCTCGCGAGGAGTGCATGTGGCCAGCTCACACTTCTCAAAGACCAGAGCCAGCAGAGGAAACAGAGGATGACTGCAGGGACAACAACAGCACGATAACCTTCAGATCAACTGGAGAACTAAACGAGCCCCGAAACAGAGCAGAAATTCCACAGAGCCTAACAGTTCAGAAACGACTTAGAAATCAAATGCATTTTACACTCGACGAGAATCCGGATTCCTAACTTTGTTTTGGCCTGCAGTGATTTGGAACTCAAAAGGAATTAAAGCAGCAATCTCCCGTTTATCCTGAAATTATTTTAAGTCTGAGATTGAACGCCAATTTGTCAAAGCCAATAAAAATAAGTAATAATAATAATAATAATAATAATAATAATAATAATAATAATAGCACATAAATTAATGCATATCCAATATAATAAAAAAATAAAAAATAAAAATAGCAACTACTTAGAGTTCCAGGAAAAGAAAAAAGAAAAAAAAAAGAAAAGAAAGACTATTAACGGGAAAGAGAAGCCTGACTAAAGGAGTTCTCGGGGCCGGTATGAGTTTGGAGCTCACCCGTAAATTTGATCTTTATCCCTCTTTAACACGTCGTTGACAGCCGAGCCCATGCTGGTGGGCATGACATTGGGATGGGGGGCATGTGTGCCGTAGTGCTGGCTGGCGTGGAGCGGCGGTCCGTGGTTCAGATGATGGACCTGCGGCAGCGGCCGAGGCGCGTGAGGATCCCCGTACATACCGACCCCGT
The DNA here is from genome assembly GCF_023724105.1 of Carassius gibelio. Lineage (NCBI taxonomy): Eukaryota > Metazoa > Chordata > Actinopteri > Cypriniformes > Cyprinidae > Carassius > Carassius gibelio. The sequence goes on along the minus strand of NC_068385.1, from coordinate 670,302 downwards.
CCATGCCGCCGTAATGAGCCAACTCATCGTACTGCAAGAGAAGCAGAGAGTCAGCACAAAGAGCACAGAAACAAAAGGCAAGCCTGCAGAGAAAAGTCGGCTTTAGCGAAAGGGCAAAGAGAAGAAAAAGTCTGGCGCGGATCTAAAGTTTGTTGTATATTTGCGCGTAATTACCAAAAACATGTTGTGAAGTTGCGCTTCCCGAAGCGAGCAAAGCGTCGCGCGCGCGGCGAGTATTCCCAGCCAAGTGCGTCAGACTGAAGGAGAGGCCTGTGATAGATAGTGTATCAGTGGAGGTGAGTGCTGGAGATTTTAAACCTACCCTTTGCGCCATCAGCCTGCGCTCCAATAAACCTCGGGCTCTGTGTCGTAGATTGAATCTCCCAGTCCGCTCACAAACTCACGCGCTGCAAAAGATCCCCTTTTCGAGCAAACTTGGCGAATTCCTCCTATTCTCCAGTACTACGGCTGAGAACGAGCGCAGGCATCAGGAAGAGTTTTCCAATTATTCTTCTTTTCCTCTTTGCCCCCCCCAGAAAAGAAAGAGAAAAAAAGTCGAGCCCCAAACTGAAGGTTACAGCCGGCCCATCAACAACCTGCGTGCAACCAAACTGTCGCGTCTCATGGCTTTTTGCCACTCCAGCTGTCAATCAAAGCCCAAGGTTGTCAAGGTAATGAATGAATGATGGTTGGTGATGATGTTCAAGAGAAGATGAATCTTTTTAGCCCCGTTTTCATCCCACAAGTCCCTCTCTCCTTTATGCCTCCGGTCCGCTTTCTTGTTTTATTACTACATTAAAAAAAAAAAAAAAAAGAAAAAAAAAAGGAAAGAAAAAGGACACTCGGAGAGTCTGTGGAAAGCGCGTCGGTCTCCGGCGCGGTCTGAGATGAGTGAGTGAGTGAGTGAGTGTCAGTGAGTGTTGGCAGGTCGGCCGCTCGCTCGCTTATAGAACGCAGAGAGTTGAGCTGCGCGCATCGGCGGGAGAATGAAATGACGGAAGCCGGAAGTGGCGCTGAGCACAGCCAGTCCTGCGCGAGGCGAGCGTCCAGTGCGCGAGGGGGGAGCCACGCAACTCCGCGCACCGCGGATCCCACTCTCATGCGTTGAGAACTAAGAGGCGTCGCGGCGCGTCGGGCACGCGTCCAAACGTTAAAACTGCGCTTTTAGTATCTTTATTGGGCGAAGAAAAGTCATTCCAGCCCGACTTTGCTTAATGCAGGACTGATACAACCGCTATCGAGTGTCACGTCCCTTTTTTCTGATCTTTTTCTTGTGCAACAAGGTAAAAAAATGCATACTCAGTCGAGGCCCCTAAGAATAAAGTGAACTTTTCCACACGCGACAAGACAAAAAGCGAGGTTTATGTTTGGAAACTGTCTTTAGTCCAATAGCATTTGAAGATTGAAATGTGAGCCGTGCATCGCGCGCTCAATTATCAAAGAGCCTCGAGATCATCAATCATTAGGAAGGCCTGAAGTTTCAGAGGAGGAGCAATGATATTGATTGTGCTACAGATGGCCCCTAATACCACAAACAGACCCTTAAAACACTGCTCCTCATCAATGATCAGAGCCTGCATCGCGCACGTGTGACATCACCGTCCTATCGACCGCTTTTTACATAAACGTCTACATTTAGAGCACCCTCACTTGTTTTGATGTCGAAATTAACAATTCAGGGCTTAGTGGAGCTGAACTCGTGCGGGGTCTCCACAAACAAGCTCAATAAACGGGCTCGAGCTCGAACGAAGCAAGCAATTAAAACGGTTTTCATAAAGTGCTGTGTTTATGACAGAGGGGAGGGAAGAGCACGAGGAGAGAGTAGAAGTGCAGGGTTCACTGCGCGAGAGCGACTGAGTGGACACAGAGCGCGCGCGGTCTGACCACTGCTTCATCGCGAGGAAGAGGATGAGGAGCTTTCTGGAGAGACACGGTAAGTCCATCACATCATCACAGCATCATAACACACAACATATGATTTCATCTGGAGCAACTACAACTGCACAGACAGATAGTGCGTGTAAGAATCTACTAAAGTCGTAGGCTACAAGAAATTAATACCGCAAGAAAAATAATAGCTCTGTTTGTTTTCGGTCGATTAAATCAAATGTTTTTATGACGCGTTATAGTTGCTTTACTTCTCAGTGTGTTAATCCGCTGCATCCGAGTTCTGCTGCTGGTCTCTGAAACAAACTTTACCGACACAGAAAAACAGCTTTCGCTTTCAAAAAATGCTTGAAACCACATAACCGCTTCCTCTTTGTTAAAAGATACATAAAATAGAATATAGAATATCGTTATAAATAATAATAATAATAATAATAATAATAATAATAATAATATCTTTAGCAGACGCTTTTATCCAAAGCGACTTACATTGCATTCAGGCTAACATTTTTTCTTACCATGTGTTCTCTGGGATTCGAACCCCTGACCTTGCGCCTGCTAACGCAATGCTCTATCACTTGAGCTACAGGAATATAATAATAATAATAATAATAATAATAATAATAGCAGCAGCCTGATAATAATATTATTATTAATAATAATAATGATAATTATAATAATAAAGCTACCAAGCGAATAAACTCGTGCGAATATTGTAAAGAAGCAGCAGCTGAAATCTGCGGTGGACGGGGATCCGTGGCATTAACCGGAGGTAACATCTCATCTGCTGGTGTCAAACGGAGGTCATTTTAGGGTTAAAGCTCTCGATGTCTCTGTCCAGCTGCGGCTGACAATCCGTTTCCACGAGAACACTTCTACATAACCTCTCACAAATATAACTCATCTGCTTTCAACATTTCATGTGAAGTAATAATAATTATATATAATTTATATAACATAAAATATAATCAAAATGTAAACCATCAGTCAGAGTCATTTCTATAGTTTTGTGAAATATCTTTTAGGTAATCAGTTTTATCTTGGCAACGAAAACATGTAGCTTTCTAAATCTTAATTGTGTTAATTAAAGGCTTCAGGGCACTGTAAACGAGTAACTATTTGATCCTATTTGATTCTAATTGTTTTCTTCTGAAATTGTCATTCTTGTTTTATAGCCGAGCTAGAAACAGATTTACAGGACAGCAGGTCACGCGCCCGACGAAAACTCGCTTCAGCTCGCTGCTGGATCTGATCAACTCAAAACAATAATGATAATAATGATAATAATAATAATACTAATAATAATAATAATAGTACAATTTTATCTCTATTTTAAAATGCTCCTTTATTTAAGTTCTGATATATGTGGAGGTCTGGTGGTCAATATTTATGTTCGGATAATAATTTCTGTGTTTGCAGCTTTAGCTCGATGTGAACTCTGTGTGACCTCAGGGAACACGACATCCCTGTCCCTGGAGGAAAGCGGTGCTACTCCAATGTTTGTAGAAGTTTCGTGAGGAACTCTAAATTCTGGAGTGTGAAAGGCGCATTTTGCTTCAGTGGCATCATTCTCACTGCACTGCGAGACGCTCAGTGTGTGTGTGTGTGTGTGTGTGTGTGTGTGTGTGCAGCTCTTTAGCGACACCTGCCGGATCAATCACGCGCCGCGCTGCATCCACTGGAAACTCCAGCTAAATTAAAATAAAGAAACACTGATATCTTGAGAGAGAATACAGATATCAACGACATTTGTTTTGAATAAATTGTATGCCATGGGCCAGTTGCGAAGAACGAAATAAACAGAGTACCAAGAGTTTGCGCATAGCCGTTTTTGTGTACGTTTTATTCGTTTTTGTTATAGTAAGTTATATTTAAAGTGTATTCTGTTGTTGTTGGGTGCTTCACACTATCTTCTACAATTAGATCAATTACATTTTCATTCATTTCATTATTTATTGTTATTTGTTTCTTTCACTCGTCAAGTTTTCCCTCGGGATAAATCCATAAATATTAAATGTAAAATATACATGCATATTTTCATCACTGATAGGTGAACAAAATGTATCAGACAACTGTAAAATGAGTACAAATCATTTACGCGTTGTTATTATTGCTATTAATAATCATTTTCGCCATATTTGGAAGTGCAAACATCTAATTATTTAAAAAAGGGAGGGAAACGATATATAGGCTAATCCTTACAATACTAAATAAAAGAGCGACATATTGGTCGAATACAATATCACTAATAAATTAACAAGCATTAAAAAAGTAACACTTTATTTTAAGATGTCCTTGTTGCTCGTTACATGATCTGCTATTATAATAACAATAAATTATGCATAAACACGCAAGTAACCTAAGCCAAGCCCTATTCCTAACCCCAACCACACAGTAAGAACATGCGGTCAATTAATATTACTCACTGAAACACAGTAACAAGAACACATTCAAATAAAGTGTAACCGAGATAATACATAAATAGAGCTCACTGCAGCGCCCGATCAACTCTTTGTAAAATATCTACTTTGACATGTATCTTGAAATAGGCCTATATATGTCAGAAGCTTTCAGTGTCCACGAGAAGAATATTAAAAGAAAGAGATGCTCGATTATCGATGGCTGAAGTGTTATTTGTGTGGCTCGTCTCGAGCGCGTAACATTAAATTCACGCTACACTTTTCATTTACTCCACTCATATCCCGCAACCAGAAGAATCTTCTCTGATTAGATAAGATTTGCTCTTTCCTTTAATTTTTATTTTTATTTCCTTTATTTTTTGGCCATTGCTTTATTATTATTATTATTATTATTATTATTATTATTGTACAGGCTAATAGGCTATACGGCGAAAATGTTATAATGTGTAGCCTATTCATTCATGTAAAAAGGCCTAGATTTAAAGTATGGATCAGCCAAGAGTTATTTTCATTTCAGAGAGATTGTTTGAAGAGATGTGGTTAGCGGCTCAAGGGGTTAAAGTCTTGCACATAGATTAGAGTTTTTTAGTGACTGCGTGTCAAAACTGTAATGAGACACAAGCCACGCCCACTTACGTCACTGACAAATCATTTGCTTCTAAACTAGAGGACACAATAATATCGCTAATGGCTTCTTGGTAATTCGTTACTGTGCGAGTTTTCCAGATGTACCGTGTGTTCATCCAGGCAACTATAGCCACTCTCCACAGGTTCAGTCAGGACTCCTGATTTACCCAGATTTAAACATATACTCCACATTCTAAGAAGAATTGTTTTCCATCTCCACTGTTCAAATTAAAGGTGTAAAATCCACATAGCTGTTCGCGATGTGTTCAAATAAATGCCGTTGCCTTCTTTGTGGTTGTTTTGTTTTTCTGTCATCTTCCCATTTGACTGTATCTCCCTCGGTTCTGGAAGAGTTTAGGTGATCAAGCAGGGGAGCCAGGTAATTACCGCACACTGTCAAACACAGGGGCCATGATTCAAATACAGAGTGACGCATCAAAGAGGAGCCGAGCGCGAGACTCCCGCCACAGGCACCGCGCGACGATGTGACGGCACTCAGTCCCACACAAACACAACTACTCCTATCGAATCGGCTTATAAATGCCAGTTTTAGAGGAACATTAATTATAATACTGCTTACACTGAAAAAGGTAACCATGCATTTGCTACCTTAAAAAGCTATTTTTGCATTACTGAACAACACATAACTATTTTTTGTTGGTAAACATTTGTTTATTAAATTATAGTTAATTACAATTTTCAGTGTAGATTTATTAAGATGGTATCAAATCATATAAACGTACGCATAATGACGTTTTTACGCTCACACACAGCTACAGCTGCTGTATTATTATTATTATTATTATTTTTATTATTATTATTTTACATGCTATTTATACTTTGAAACTATCTTTGACGTGCATATGATATGGGTTTGACGTGCATATAATGTGCAGATTTTTGTGCGCATAGGACACGCACTTTGTTGGGGTGCATATAATAGGCATTGGCTAAACCCCTAAATATACCAAATACATATCATTGCCTATGCAGGCCGAAGTCCATTTATTTATTTATTTATTTATTTTTTTTTTTTTTATTTTTTTTTTTTTTTTTTTTTGCTATAAATAGTACGCCAATTAAAAACAGAAAATCGGGCCAAACGCACATTCACCAGATCGGGTTATGATGGGGCATTCCACCAAAAACAAAATGCTTGTGAATTTTATTGCATATATTTTCCTCAAATGCATAATAGAATAGTGTCACTCTGCTGCATCTCAAGGAACTGTAGATTATTTAGTCCACATTAGATGATGAGACAACAATGCTGTGCAGAACTGCTGGGATCTTAACAGTCTGGAGGGAGATCTGAGTGTTTAACATTATAAACATGCCCCCTCCTCCAGCTCCAAGGGATACTTTAC
>NC_068385.1:580174-663501 GCF_023724105.1 Carassius gibelio | reverse complement strand
AAAAAAAATGTTTGTACAAAATAGTTTTGAGTTTGTACAGTCAAAGGTAGACACTGCTATTTTTTTTTAACACACCCCTTTCAACTAATTGCCCAATTGCACAGCCTTAAGAGCGTGCATATCATGAATGCTGGGTCTTGTTTGTTTTCTGACAATCTACTGAACCTACTGGTAACTTGTTTGCCACGTAGCAATAAAAAATATACTAAAAACCTTGATTATTCTGGTTAGTCACATTGTACTGCTATTATTTTGAACAATACTGTATGTTGTCCTGGCTACCCTGGTTGTTTTCCAGAAAGTCGTCCTTGTGTGGTGAATCTTGTAGCTGTTTTGATATATCACAGTCTGTCTGTGAGGAGCTCTGTGGACAGGGCTCAGCTGGGATAGTGTCCATCCACAGTGCTTGTTTTGGCTGCATGGTGTTATCAGTGTCCTTGTGGGATAAATCAACCACATGATGACTCTGACCTGGTGTGTGTTTTGATGCTGAATGGATTGACACACTCTGCTGAAGGATGACGGAGGGAGACGTAGATATTTTCCTTAAGCATTCTAGCACCAAGTTTGGTTGGGTGGAGGCCATCCGCTTTAAACTGTTGTCTATGCCCCCAGAAAAGATTGAATTTGTAGAAGAAATTCACTCCTTTTATACTGCAAGATCTTTGTAGTTATGTATTCAGCCCAAGCATCGGTGAAAACATATATTTTTTCGCCTTACTGGGAGTGGTCCACTGATGAATGACTGAACTTTGAGTCTTCGAAGTGTTTCAGAGAGTTCACTTAAGTCCTTAGTTCTGAGTTCTGACTGCACTTTCCGAATATCATTCTTTCCCACATGGATAATGATTCGATTTGCAGTGTTGTGCTTCATCAGAATGTTCTGAAGTTCCTTGTTCACATCAGAGACCGTTGCTTGAGGAAGGCAGCATGTTGTTGTAGTCCTGCTACTAATGATTCTGATAACAGAGTCACCCACTAGCAGAGTCCTGGGCTCGGCTGGGCTCTGAGCTGAATGCCGCTGTTTGCTCGAACTTGAGCGCCTGTTAGTAGAGGTGTTAGCTGCTGGCTTATCCAATCCATGTTTAATCACATATGGGGGTTCCTCACCCGCATTCATAAATGCTTGAAATCTGTTCTCAAGATGTATAGGGGATGGTTGAATACCAGTATTTACAAGCCTTGTCATAGTCGAATGTGGGGTAGAGGAAGCTATGGCAGCAATACGAGAAACTTGTGACAATCTGATATCTTGTGTTCCTTTGGGTCTCGCTCCGTTTGTGCCATCGATTAATGTGGCGATCAGTTTCGGCTTGTTCCTCTACACTTGGTATAAACTGTTGAGATTCAGAAGATTCATTGGACTCACCGGTTGTATGCTGAGGGGGTCCTTGACTACGGTCTGTTGAGTGTTCCGTCTGTTTTGGAAGTCCAGAAAGTAACTTTGTTTCAAGAATCACAATCCTTTGTAGAAGTTTGCAGCAGTTCATGCAACAACGCGATCCAACAGGAGGCATTTTCTCTCTCCTCTGTTTTAATGTAGGCAGTTGTTATCCTGTCTCAGGAATGTAACCTATTCGCAGTGGGAGGCAAAGTCCTCTTTTTAGGATGAAATCTACAGAGAGTTTATAAATTAGGCACCAGGTGCTGCTAGGGATACAAACTTAGGTGTCTGTGTGCATGAATGCTGCCCCCAAAGATGAAAATTTTTTAGTGCAAGAGAAGCAGAATATGTTGGATAATAAACAAAATATGTTATAAAAGATGACAAGTTAGTGCTGCAAACTCATCTTTCTTAGAAACTCACTGTTCCAAATCCAAAATACATTGTTAAAATGTTTGCAGATCAGATTTTTTTTAAGTGATGGGGGAAGATGGAAGGTGACCAAATTTGACAAAAGTTTAACAAAAACAAATGCAATCACAGAATATCACACCGTGATGTTTACAGTATATATTGATATTATTATTTTTGGAATGATCTGAGCTGAGAGAGTGAAGAGTTTCATTGTTCTCTACAGGTTGAGTAAGTGTGGTGTCACAGATGAAGGTTGTGCTGCACTGACATCAGCTCTGAGATCAAACCCCTCACACCTGAGAGAACTGGATGTGTCTGGGAATCGACTAGGAGATTCTGGTGTGGTGTGTCTCTCTTCTGTCCTCGAGAATCCTCACTGTAAACTGGAGATACTCAGGTGAGAATCACATGGTCTGGTTCTCAGATAAATTCTCTCTCTGTTTTTAAGATTTATAAAAGCAGTGTAGGAGAAACAGAGGGGTTGCAATCAGAAATCACCACAAGCTGCCTGAAATAGTTTAAGTAGTTGAATTCAAACACAGCATGAACCTCTCTTTCTTTTTAGAAATAGATGTTCCATTCGCACTTCTTTATATAATAGCAGTGACTGGGGAAAACCTTCAAGCTTGAATGTATTGCACATGTAGGGCTGTACTGGGACACATTTGGCTCAAACGTTCGTATGTCTGAATAAAGCCTTTAAATTGAAAAAATAAAATAAAATGTTTTTTATTTATATATAATATATATATATATCCTAAAGGATTATTAGGAACATCTGTTCAACTTCTCATTAATGCAATTATCTAATCAACCAGTCTCATGGCAGTTGCTTCAATACATTAGGGATGTGGTCCTGGTCAAGACAATCTCCTGAACTCCAAACTGAATGTCAGAATGGGAAAGAAAAGTCATTTAAGCAATTTTGAGTGTGGCATGGTTGTTGGTGCCAGACGGACTGGTCTGAGTATTTCACAATTGGCTCAGTTACTGGGATTTTCACGCACAAGCATTTCTAGTGTTTACAAAGAATGGTGTGAAAAGGGAAAAACATCCAGTATGTGTTGGTCCTGTGGGTGAAAATGCCTTGTTGATGTTAGAGGTCAAAGGAGAATGGGCCGACTGATTCAAGCTGATAGAAGAGAAACTTTGACTGATATACCCACTTGTTACATCCGAGGTATGGAGCAAAGCATTTGTGAAGCCACAACACGCACAACCTTGAGGCAGATGGGCTACAACAGCAGAAGACCTCACCGGGTACCACTCATTTCCACTACAAATAGGTAAAATAGGCTACAATTTAAACAAGCTCACCAAAATTGGACAGTTGAAGACTGGAAAAATGTTACCTGGTCTGATGAGTCTCGATTTCTGTTGAGACATTCAGATGGTATAGTCAGAATTTGGCGTAAACAGAGAACATGGATACATCATGCCTTGTTACCACTGTGCAGGCTGGTGGTGGTGGTGTAATTGTGTGGGGGATTTTTTCTTGACACACTAAAGGCCCCTTAGTTCCAATTGGGCATCATTTAAATGCCACTGCCTACCTGAGCATTGTTTCTGACCATGTCCATCCCTTTATGACCGCCATGTACCCATCCTCTGATGGTTACTTCCAGCAGGATAATGCACCATGTCACAAAGCTTGAATCATTTCAAATTGGTTTCTTGAACATGACAATGAGTTCACTGTACTAAAATGGCCCCCACAGTCACCAGATCTCAACCAAATAGAGCATCTTTGGGATGTGGTGGAACGGGAGCTTCATGCCCTGGATGTGCATCCCACAAATCTCCATCAACTGCAAGATGCTATCCTATCAATTATAGATTACTTGGGCAAACATTTCTAAAGAATGCTTTCAGCACCTTGTTGAATCAATGCCATGTAGAATTAAGGCAGTTCTGAAGGCGAAAGCGGGTCAAACACAGTATTAGTATGGTGTTCCTAATAATCCTTAAGGTGAGTATGTGTATATATATATATATATATATATATATTAGGGCTGTCAAAAATAGCGCGTTAACGGCGTTAATTAGTTGGTTGTCGTTAATTACGTCAAATTTTTTAACGCATTTCACGCATGCGCAGTGTGACAAATTATTCAGGTTAGGAAAGTCTCGTCGATCTCTGAATTCTCAAGATAGTAAAAAACAGCGGCGAGCGCCGTGACGAAAACACAGAAGAAGCTTAAGGTTTTACCCCAGTTACTCTCAAATACATTCATGCCAAGCTCGATAAACAGAGACGACTTTGGTAGTTGATACGATGGAGCTTCTTCTTCCTGTTATAGCAGTGATCCTCAAATCTGGCTCGCGAGTTTCATGCAGAGTTTAGCGCAGACTCCAATTAAACACACCTGCCTGTGATTTACTAATGATCCTAAAGACACTGATTAGCAAACTCGTGCGTGTTTGATTAGGGTTAGAGCTAAACTTCGCAGGAAAGTGGATCTCGCGAGCCAGATTTGAGGATCACTGTGTTATAGCGTCCTGTGTTTCACACTGCGCATGCGCAGAACGCCTACATGCAATGCAGCGAAAATTACAGCTGTTTGGAAAAGCATATGCATTTTTACTTGGTTTTACTGGCACTTGAAGCCTTCAGAACGTGAAAATATCGATCCTAAAGTATTGTGGCAGAGCAAATGAACACCTCCCAAAAACAAGAGTGCCCAGAGTGCTGCTTATGTGATTGTGGCGCATGTTTGTGTTTCTGAGTGCATTCTTTCGAGTTTCTCTATGCATAATTTCATAGATATGTGGCTATATTTAACCACTGGTTCATCTAAAACTCTTACATTATCTGTAGTTAAATGGCATGGTTTGATATAGTGCTCAGGTAAATTTGATCTAAGTAAATGTTAAACTTTTGAAATTCAGAAAAAAAGAACCACATATTGATGAATCAATACATGAAAATTATGTATCTGTGTCCTGTTATTTATCTTTTGGTATGCATTTCAGAAAAAAAATGGTTAGGATTCAGGTGTAGTTGCAAATAGTGATTAATCATGATTAATCCACTGAAAATTCTGATTAATTTGATTAAAAATTTTAATCATTTGACAGCCCTAATATATATATATATATATATAAATACATTCACACACACACATACACACACAAGTTGAAGACTGAAATTAATGACAAAAGATATTATCTAATCTTGAATGTTTTGTTATCAATGTTGTGCAAGTTACTTCCAAACTGTAATACATTATAGATTACTTGTTACTGTCATTTAAAAGTAGTTCCTTACCTCACAATATTAATCTCTCAGAATTGTAATGTGCTACGTGGCTCCTGTATTACTTTTGAGTGACTTTCACTAAAATATAACAGAAGTAGAACTTAACATTCTAAAATGTCAAAATGTACTGCAGAGCATTGCACATCCAGTCAAGTGCGATATGGAGCATAATGACTGTGGGCTTTTCAGGCTACTAACAATATAGATTATAATTGGCAAAGTGAAGGCTCAAGACAATGCAAGGCTGAGATCAAGGTATCAAGAGCCACCACACACAGAAGTGTCAAGGAATTTGCTGAACCACAGACAACATCATCAGCGTCTTACCTGTGCTAAGTAGAAGAAGAACTGGACCTTTGCCCACTGGTCCAAAGTCCTGTTTTCAGATGGGAGCAGGTTTTGTATTTCATTTGGAAACCAAGGTCCTAGAGTCTGGAGGAAGGGTGGAGAAGCTCATAGCCCAAGTTGCTTGATTTTCAGTGTTAAGTTTCCACAGTCTGTGATGATTTGGGGTGCCATTTCATCTGCTGGTGTTGGTCCACCCGTTTACGAATAAATATTGGAGCACTTCATGCTTCCTTCTGCTGACCAGCTTTTTGAAGATGCGGATTTCATTTTACAGCAGGATTTGGCACCTGCCCACACTGCCAAAAGTTGGTTAAATGACCATGGTGTTGGTGTGCTTGACTGGCCAGGAAACTGACCAGACCAGAACCCCAGAGAGAATCTATGGGCAAATGAGCTGAAGGCCATTGTCAAAGAAACCTGGGCTTCCATACCACCTCAGCAGTGCCACAAACTGATCACCTCCATGCCACATGGAAGCGAAGCAGTAATTACAGCAAAATGAGCCCCTACCAAGTATTGAGTACATGTAAAGTAAATAAACATAGTTTCCAGAAGGCCAACAGTTCACTTAAATATATTCTTATTGGTCTTTTGAAGTATTCTAATTTGTTGAATTGGTGGGTTTTTGTTAAATGTGAGCCAAAACCATCACAATTACAGTAAAATAACCGAAGACCTAAACTACTTCAGTCTGTGTGCATTGAATTTATTTAATACACAAGTTTCACAATAGAGTCTAATTACTGAAATAAATTAAATTTTCCTCGACATTTTAATTTATTGAGAAGCACCTTTAAGTTAATTTTACTCAGAGTATGTTCCTGGTTTAGACTCAAGACATTCATTGTTTAAGACGTATCAGATATGTATTTTGATTTAGAATTTAGACATTTTAGAAAATGCCGATCCATGTGTGAGATGATGATATAAAATATTATATATATATATATATATATATATATATATATATATATATATATATATAATATTCAGCTGCGTTACCTCCCTCGGGAGTGCCAGCGTTGCCCAAGTCCGATCCCGAGCTGACAGCTGTGCTTTCCTGGGCAGTTGAGGGCATCAGGCTTGACTGGAATCCTCCACCCAGCCCCGAGTGCTCAAGGCTGGATGATTGGTTCCTGGGGGCTGCTCATGCTGATCGCCAGCAACTTCCGCTGGTTCCTTTTTTTCTTCTGTCCTGCACGCCATGGCCACCCTTCAGGTCTACGAGGCCATGCTGCTCAAGAGCTGCACGCGGGCAGTGCTGACCCAGGGGTTTTGCAGGTGGCATGCACTGCTACCGACCTCGCTCTCCGGGTGTCGAAGGTTTCTGTGTGCACCTTGGGTCAGGTGATGTCCAGTTTGGTGGTCCAGAAGCGTCAACTATGGCTGAATCTGGCAGACATGAGGGAGTCTGATCGGACTCAACTCCCCAGTCTCCCAGGTTGGCCTCTGCTGCCCAGAAGCGAGAAAAGAGATCCTTTGCACAGGGGAGTTTGTTTTTTTTCCCAGTTGACCTGAAGACCCAGCCGGTTACGGTGTCTGAGCACCAGTTCCCTGTGCTCGCACAACTGCGCTCGAGAGTTAGCTAGACACTAGCATCCCCTGAAAGAACTTCAGAGGGAAACAGGATTTGTTCCTGGCGGAAGCTGCAAGCTGCTGTATTACCAGACCATGCTCTGATGATATGACTGTCCTCATATGGACTAAATCGAAGACTGCAACCAGGGATGTGATACTTTGGCTGGGGAGCAGTGAGTTCTTGGCAAAATTTACCCTGAGTCCTAGGCACTCTAAGTGGCTCAGGAGCACGGCTCTGGTGACAAGGAAATAATGGCTGTAGAACCCCGAACACTGATGAGTGTGGAAGAGGGAAAACGCTCTTGACAATGTGAAATATTTATTGTGTTCGCCATAATAATGGTGCTTTGCGGGGGTGAACAACAATGGGCTCAGGTCGCAGAGCAGGCAGACGAGAGAACATTGGGGTGGTCCGACCGTGGCGGGACTTTGCTCCTTCCTCTTCCTTCCCCAATGGTCAAGAAGATTTTGAGGACGTCGGGTCCAGCACAATCCTTGGCCGGGGCCCTGATGTCTCAGCAGTTTAGCGCTCTTAGCGGGGCGAGCTTGCTGATGCTACTCCTTAGGGGGTGCCGCCTGGTAGGTAGAAGGGGCAGGCTTCTGAGCCCATGCTGGGTCAGTGCAGTCCTGGGGAGATTCGAGGCAGAGCTGGAGCATTTAGGCAGGAAGTGTCGCATGGTCTGGGATGACTTCTGAGCTGCAGTGAAACACTCAGTGAATCCCTCTACAGCTGGCACGAAGAGACTAGACTCATTCAGGGAATGGAGAAGCTTTGCCTGGATCACTTGAAGAACGGCCATGGTGTGCAGTGCTGAAGCAGCTTGGCCCACAAAAATATAGGCTCTGCCAGCCATGGCGGAGGTAGTCCTCAGCTAGTCTCATCCAGTGGTGAATGGAGAAGCTTTGCCTGGAACACTGGAAGAATGGCCATGGTGTGCAGTGCTGAAGCAGCTTGGCCTGCAGAAATATAGGCTCTGTCAGCCATGGCCGAGGTTGTCCTGCAGGGCTTAGAAGGAAGGGCACACTTGCTTTTCCACCCCACAGACATGGGGAGGCAGAGGTGGGCAGCCACGTCCTCGTCGAGTGGCAGCATTTGCTCAAAGCCCTTCTCCTGAAAGCCATCACACTGAAGTGAGAGCTGCAGAGGAGGTAGTGTGTATCACAAATGTACAGTCGTGAGTTTCTGCTGGATGTCAGCAGAACCACATTTTTAGAGTTAAACTCCATGCACACAGGACTGCTGTGGGATCTCGGTCTTCTCCGGAAGCCTTCACCATCACCGACCCCCACTATTGCATCTCACCCACAGCGTAGGTGCCACAAGCCATGTGAGTGGAAGCAGAAGAGGGTTAAGCACAGAGATATCCAGGCTAGGCTAATGGCTAACCCACACAAGCCATCCATCCCAAGCATCGTACTGGCTAACGTTCGTTCTTTGGACAATAAACCGGACTACATCTGATTACTATGCTCAACTTAGAGGACTGTAAGAGACTGTTGTGTTTTTGTGTTCATGGAAACATGGCTTAGCAACAACGTTCCAGGCGGCACTATTCAGCTTGACCAGCTGATGTGCTATTGAGCAGACAGAGCTCTCTTCGTGGAAGGAAAAACCTGGGTTGGCGGGCTTTGTGTTTACATCAATGATGCGTTATGCCGCGATGCTGTTGTAATCTGCAAATACTGCTCACCCCTGGTGGAGTTTATGATTATTAAGTGTCGGCCGTTCTATCTACCAAGGGAATATACTGCCATACTGCTCGTTTCTGTTTACAGTCCTCCGAACAACAACAACAGCAACAGGAATGATGGACTAAATAAACTGTACCAGCACATCAGTGAGCAGCAGAAAGCACACCCTGATGCTTTTCTCACCATAGCTGGGGATTTCAAACATGCAGACTTAAAGTCTTAAAGAGTGTGTTTCCAAAAATACACCAACACATTAACTTTCCAACAAGAGGTAATAACATTTGAGACGTTGTTTACACCACACAGAGAGGAGCCTACAAAGCCCTCCCCTTCCCCCACATCGGTGCCTCAGACCACATCACTGTCATGCTAATGCCTGCATATGGACCGCTCATTAAAGTCGCCAAACCAGTTCAAAAACAGATTCATTGTGGCCGGAAGGGTCGTCGGAGGCTCTTCAGGACTGTTTTGACTCAACTGACTGGAACATGTTTAAGCAGGCTGCTACATACAAAAACACCACAGACCTCCAAGAGTACTTGGAGACTGTCACTTTATACATCAACAAGTGTATTGATGATGTAACATGTACAGACTCCTGAAAATGCAGAACGCTGCTTTCAGAGCTGGAGAGGACAGCCAGGGCCAACCTGTCCCATGGCATCAGAGAGGCTAAGAGTCAACACTCCAGGAGGATAGCCCATCAATTCATCCACTGCACAGAAGACTCCACCTCCTCCCAGCGACCAGGTGATGAAACTGACCCCAGACAGCATGAGAAGATCCTTCAGCAGGATCAATGCATGCAATGTTCCAGGTCCTGACAACATCCCTGGGCGTGTACTGAGAGACTGTGCAACAGAACTCACTGATGTCTTCACACACATTTTCAACATCTCACTTAGTCAGGCTGTTGTTCCCACATGTTTCAAAGCTACCATCATCATTCCAGTCCCTAAGACGCCATCTCCATACTGCTTCAATGACTACTGTCCTGTTGTACTTACTCCTATCCTCTTGAAGTGCTTGAACGGCTAGTCATGCACCACATCAAGTCTGCCCCCCCCCCCCCCTCCCTAGACCGTTTCCAGTTTGCATATCGGTCCAGCCACTCGATCGATGATGCCATCGCAACTGCCCTCCACTCAGCACTCACACATATAGACAAAAAGGACTCATACGTCAGAATGCTATTTATATGCTTCAGTTCAGCATTCACGCAATCATAGCTCAACAGCTCATTTACAAACTGGTCCAGCTTGGACTCAACACTTTGCAGTACAACTGGCTGTTGGACTTTCTGACTGGAAGACCTCAGGCAGTAAGGGTAGGCAACAACACATCCAGCACCATCACAAAGTTCCTGGGTGTGCACATCACAGAAGACCTCTCCTGGACTGACAACACCGCAGCACTGGCCAAGAAAGCACAGCAGCATCTCTACTTCGAAAACCGAGAAGAGCCAGAGCCCCGCCCCCCATCATATGCACCTGAGCTGCATCTGAATGGCACCTACAACGCGTCCTGCCGGAAGACTCTGCAACGCTTCCCTCTTCTGCCCCAGAACTATGAACCCCCCACCCCCAGATCCCACATCCCCAGGTCCTTCCACCCCCTCCTCCCACTAACATACGTTGGCACGCCACAGTCACTTTTTGCAGCATTGGTCTGCTCACTACCTCATTCAGCATGGAACTGATGTAATTCTACGACCTCATCAGTCAGTTTAAATAAAATAACTGCTCTTGAGCCCTTTTTCACTTTAATCAGACTGAATAGGCTTTTTTTGCACTAAATATCTTTTTATCTTTACTGTTTGTTCACTTCACTGGTTTGAACTGTATCTGCCACGTGCCCTGCACTGTTTTATTTAACTTTATTTTTATTTTTATAATATGTTTTTTACATGCCCTTATTGTATAGTCGTATCTTATACTTTATATTAGATTTTTAGGATCTACTGTTAGTGTTATCTGTATGCACCGAGGGTCTTAGAGAAACACAATTTCAAATCTGTGTATGTATGTACTGTACATGTGGAAGAAGGGACAATAAAGCAGACTTGACTTGACAACAATAAAATCCTGCTTAGGGCACCCATTTGGCCAGCAGCACCCTTGTGTGGCACACATGTGATGCTCATTATCACTCGCATCATTGGCCTCAATTTCCCACAGGTCTTAGCTCCGTTCCACTTGTTACACTCACATTCATCTGACCCCACGATTGAGTGCAACACCCACATGTCAAAATATAATCAACGACAGATGTATAAAACCAAGTTACCATTCAACATTTTTTTCTTTTTTTCACTCAGATGTACATGACAATAAGAAAAAAAAGATCTAATACTTCCATTTCATTGTGACTTGTTTTTGTTTATCTGATCCATGTCACTCTCTGATCTGGGAGAGTGAAGAGTTTCATTGTTCTCCACAGGTTGAGTAATTGTGGTGTCACAGATAAAGGTTGTATTACTCTGGCTTCAGCTCTGACATCAAAACCATCGAACCTGAGAAAAATTAGTCTGACTGGTAATCAACTAGGTGATTCTGGTGTGTTGCATCTCTCTTCTGGACTCAGGAACCCTCACTGTAAACTGGAGATACTCAGGTGAGAATCACATGGTCTGGTACGCAGATACATTTTGAAGATAAAAATATAGATTTTTTAAGGTTTAAGGAAGTAATGAAGAAAAAAAAGAGGGGTCAAGATCAGAAAGCACCGGGGGCTGCCGGAATACAAACACATATATATATATATAAACACTAATCAGGTATAACATTATGAAGAGAATAAGAGAATAACACTGATTATCTTTTCATAACCGCACCTGTTAGTGGGTGGGATATATTAGAGAGCAAGTGAACATTTGTGACCGTGGACCACATAACCAGGCATAAGAGTTCCTGTAGCACAAACTGGTAGAGCACTTGGCTTGGGGGCACAAGGTTGGGGGTTCGATTCCCCGGGAACACATGATATGTAAAAATTGATAGCCTGAATGCACTATAAGTCGCTTTGGATAAAAGCGTCTGCTAAATGCATTAATTTAATTTAATAAGAGTACATTTTGTGAAATTGAGATTTGTTTCATCTAAAAGCTGAACAAATAATCTTTCCATTGATGTATGGTTTAGTAGGATATGACAATGTTTGGCTAAGAACGATTTGAAAAACTGAAAACTTGAGTGGTGCAAAAAAAAAATCTAAATACTGAGAAAATCACCTTAAAAATTTTCCAAATGAAGTTCTTAGCAATGCATATTACTAATCAAAAATTTTTGATATAATTACTCTAGGAAATTTACAAGATATCTTAATGGAACGCCATCATTACTTAATATCCTAATGATTCTTGGCATAAAACAAAAAATCTATAATTCTGACCCATACAATTTTTTGGGGATATTGCGAAAAATATACCCAAGTTCCTTAAGACTGGTTTTGTGGCCCAGGGTCACATTTTGTCCTCAAAGTTGATGAGTTAGAAGGAGGAAAAATTTGGCAAGTTTGACAAGGGCCAAATTTCGATGGCTAGACGACTTGGACGCAGCATCTCCAAAACTGCAGCTATTTTGGGGTGTTCCTGGTCTGCAGTGGTCAGTATCTACCCAAAATGGTCCAGGAACAGCAGTGAACCGATATCAGGATCATGGGCAGCCGAGACTCATTGATGCATGTGGGGAGCGAAGGCTGGCCTGTGTGGTCCGATTCAACAGACGAGCTACTATAGCTCAAGAAGTTAGACAAATGAAAATAGAATGTAGGGGTGACCCCTAATAGTCGACTAATCAATGCTTGGATTAGAGGAGCCTGATTTGACCACCAATCTAACAGTCGAATATTAGCAGGGTGTTATTGAT
The DNA here is from genome assembly GCF_023724105.1 of Carassius gibelio. Classification (NCBI taxonomy): domain Eukaryota; kingdom Metazoa; phylum Chordata; class Actinopteri; order Cypriniformes; family Cyprinidae; genus Carassius; species Carassius gibelio. The sequence goes on along the minus strand of NC_068385.1, from coordinate 650,960 downwards.
TATGCAATTTTGACTATATGGGATAGCTCAAACGTCTGATTTCACATAGAACTACCAGTTTTCTCCCAATAAGTTAATATACAGCCTATTATGATAAAGCTGTAAGAATCTGAAAAAAAAGAAGCTTCAAATTAATATTTTAAAGTGCGTAAATAAATCTAACCACCCCTATAGATTTATGTTTCACTTTCCATAATCCGTGGCCGAAAGAGGATCATTTTGGCGTCAGGGATTTCAAACTTTACCAAGACTCAAACTGACACAGGCAAAGACTGGATTTTTCTAACAGGTAAGGTACAAGTGATTTCAAAACATTTCAGCCGGTGTATATATATCGTGAATATATTATTTACCTGATTTGGTTTTGAATCAAGCACTTCATTGTACTATGATGATATCGCACAGCGCGAGCAGGTCAAACTGCAATGCAGAATAGTAATAACTATGACTGGACTGTAACACCCGTACCATTACAATGAGAACACCATTATAATAAAACACTGTGAATTTTTAGAGTTTAGCTGCCGTGTTTCTGCAAATTGTTTAGTGAAGAACTCGTCCATAAAAGTGTGCATTCAGATCCTAAGGATTTTCATAGTCGAATCTGAGTTTTCGAAACTTGCCGATATTCGACTGATAGTCGAATCTTATGTTTGGGGGCGGGGCAAAATACATAAACAAGTCAGACATAACATAATTACTAATGTTAACACACAGGGAAAATGTGTAATGAACACCTTGGAGATATAAACGGGGTAAATAATGTTTTATGTTTTGATTAACAGATAGCTAACACTTAACGTCAGCGAAACCATAACAATTAAAACAATTTTAACAATAGTGTAATAATATATAATAGCTCTCATTATAACGTTAACCTAAAACATTAGCAAGTTAATGTTCTGCATTTCTGTTTTGAGCTGCGCATGCTGAAGATGACCAGTAGAGTGACAAGGTTGATATCAAGTTTTAAATCAATGAAATTCAACTCATAATTTCATATAGAATATGCTTCGTTATTTATACAACATAACGTTAACATTAAGACTTAAAGGCTATTTGCAAAAAGGACCCGAATGCACATGAACATATCTGCGGGGCTCTGAATGTGAACTCCTTTTGTGGACGCGTTCTTCACGAAACAATTTGCAGAAACACAGCAGCTAAACTCTAAAAATTCACAACGTTTTATTATAATGGTGTTCTAATTATAATGGTATGGGTGTGACAGTCCAGTCATAGTTATTACTATTCTGCATTTTAGTTTGACCTGCTCGCGCTGTGTGCTGAAGAGATATCACCGTAGTACAATAAAGCGCTTGATTCAAAACCAAATGCATCTTATATCAGGTAAATAATAATTTCACAATATATATACACTGGATGAAATGTTTTGAAATCACTTGTACCCTACCTGTTTGAAAAAATCCAGTCTTTGCCTGTGTCAGTTTGAGTCTTGGTAAAGTTTTAAATCCCTGCCGCCAAAATCCTTTGGTCACGGATAATGGAAAGTGAAACATAAATCTATAGGGGTGGTTGGATTTATTCACCCACTTTAAAATATTAATTTGAAGCTTCTTTCTTCTCAGATTCTTACAGCTTTATCATAATAGGCTGTATATTAACTTATTGGGAGAAAACCGGTAGTTCTATGTGAAATCAGACATTTGAGCTACCCTATATAGTCAAAATGGCATAATCAATAACACCATGCTAATATTCAACATTTAGATTGGTTGTCGAATCAGGCTCCTCGAATCAAAGCATCGATTAGTCAACTATTCGGGGTCACCCCTAGTATATATTTTGCTATTATTATGTTACATGCCTAGGAATGATCTGAGCTCAGAGAGTGAGTTTGTCATTGTTCTCTACAGGTTGAGTAATTGTGGTGTCACAGATGAAGGTTGTGCTGCTCTGGCTTCAGCTCTGAGATCAAACCTGAGAGAACTTGATCTATCATGGAATAAACTAGGAGATTCTGGTGTGGGGTTTCTTTGTTCTGGACTCAAGAATCCTCACTGTAAATTGGAGATACTCAGGTGAGAATCACACATGGTCTGGTACTGAGAAATTATCTTTCTCTCTCTTTTGTTCTCTTTTCTCTTTTTTAAGGATGATTTAAGGAAATAATGTAGAAGAGAGAGAGGGGTTAGAAAGCATCAGAAAAACAGCATGAATCATGAGTCTCTATTTCATTTACATTTACATTACATTTAGTCGTTTAGCAGACACTTTTATACAAAGCGACTTACAAATGAGGACAATGGAAGCAATCACAATCAACAAAAGAGCAATGATATACAAGTGCTAGAACAAGTCTCAGTTAGCTTTAACACAGTACACATAGCAAGGGCTTTTAAATAATATAATAAATACAAAGAAAACAGATAGAATAGAAAAAGAATAGAGCAAGCTAATGTTAGAGGACTATTTTTGCTTTTCTTAATTGTATAATAAATGAAAAGAAAGATAAAATACAAAAAGATTAGAAAGAATAATTTTTAAGAATAATCATATTCAAGAAATAGAATTAGAATAGTGAGTGCTAAAGTTAGAGGGTCAAATAAAGATGGAATAGATGGGTTTTAAGCTGATTATTGAAGATGTCTAGGCACTCAGCTGCTTGGAGTAAGTTGGGGAGGTCATTCCACCGGGAGGGAGCATTTAATTTAAAAGTCTGTAAAAGTGACTTTGTGCTTCATTAGGATGGCACAATCAAGCAACGTTCAAGCTTCTAGATTGCACATGAGTCTGAAGTAATAAATTTAGGTAAATGGGTGCAGAGCCAGTGGTAGTTTTGTAGGCAAACATCAATGCTTTGAATTTTATGCGAGAAGCTATTGGTAGCCAGTGCAAATTGATAAACAGAGGTGAGACGTGTATTTTTTTCTTCTCATTAAAATTTAATCTTGCTGCCTTGTTCTGGATTAATTATAAAGGTTTGCTAGAACTGAATGGAAGACCTGCCAAGATGCAAAGAGAGCATTGCAATAGTCCAGCCTGGACAGAACAAGAGCTTGAACAAGGAGTTGTGCAGCATGTTCCGAAAGAAAGGGCCTGATCTTCTTTATGTTGAATAAAGCAAATCTGCAGGAGAGTACAGTTTTAGCAATGTGGCCTGAGAAAGTCAGCTGATCATAAAACATAATTTCAAAGCTTCTGGCTGTTTTTGAAGGAGTTATGGTTGATGTGCCTAAGTGGATGGGCAATTATGATGAAACGATAGGTTTGCTGCGAGCGCCAACCTCTCGCTCTCTCTGGTGAGGCCAGTAAGGAAGTGACTAAAACTGCAATTCATCGACTGGCCGCTTGACGCTGGCTGCAAAAGGGAGTCAGCCCCATAGACTCCCCATGTTAAAATGCCCAACTTTACAGCAGAAAAAAAACATCTTTATAGCCTGGTGCAAAAAATGATTTTGGTCTAAATAACTAATTTTGCACTTCATGACAACTGTGAGGGGGGTTAATTTTTCATAATTCATCCATTTAAATTATATTAAGACTTAAAGTTCTGCATAATTAAGGGTGTGGCCACTTGAGTGACAGGTGGATTGCCACTAATGACACTGCTGTCACACTAGGTGGGCGTGGATTCAACAAGTAATTCCCTGCCTTTTTGCCCATTTTTGATTGTCCGGGAGAGTTGCGCGGTGATGCGCTGCCAAGATGGCGATGGCCCGCTCTGCACATTTTAGGCTTCAAAAACACACTTCAGGAGTCTACGGGTGACGTCACGGACAGTACGTCCATGTTTTTATACAGTCTATTGTTTGCTGTAACCACAAGCAGTTCTGTCTTGGCAACCCTCTGGGCAACTAAATGATGTCTATCATTAGCCATTGGCTAATAAATTCTTAGATTTAACTCACCATTGTGTGTGTTTGAGGCTATTTTAAGATTAGCACAGATATATTTTCACTGACTGAGCATTTCAGAGTATCGCTCTCCATCAAGCAATCTGTAGTTTTTCAATTCATCTTAATGGACGCACAGCGCACCTGTATTTGCCAAACTTTAAACTCTCTGTGAAGGCGCATGACTCGCGTAGCTTTGCTGATAGCGTGTTTCTCACACATGCAAAGAGAGAAAGTTTTACTATGCTGAATGGACGTACTACATGTAAACTATATTATATGTAGAATTTTCCTGTCATTATTATATGTTGAATTTTCCTGAGTTTATTTAGAATTATTCACCTTCTTAGAACAAGCAGAAGATATGGTAGTGGGCGGAGTGGGCAGAGCTAATGCGCAAATGGGAATTTCATTGCCTGGGGCTGATTTTACTGTCCCTGTTTTGATTTTAGCAAATCAGATTGACCGAACACAGACAACGTGATTAATATTCATGAACCCAGCAGCTCGTCAATCCGTAGTGCATTGTATATTGTTATCATGGTACTAGAATTAGTCGTAGTCATCTTTTAACAATTATGATCTATTACTTATTTTTACAGAAACCCTAAATGACCAGCAATATTTTAAACATCACTACCAATCTTAGGTTCAGTTAAAATGAAAAATATGCATTCATACATGGTTACCAAGTTTTAGTTCTAATCACTAAAGTTCTAATTAAATAGTGCTTAATACCATAATATAATGCTTGACTGACTGATTAAGAAGCTAAGATTTAAGAAGTTGTGCCACCTTACAAAGATAAGCTGACTGGAATCATATATATATATACAGTATATGTGTGTGTGTGTGTGTGTGTGTGTGTGAAATATAGTATATCAGTCTGGTGAGTAAACTGAAAATGAACTAGCCAATGGCGATTATATTGCCAAGCTGTACATAGTAGCGCTGCAACTAACGATTATTTTTTTCTGTCGACTAATCTAACGATTATTTTTTCAATTAGTCGACTAATCTAACAATTATTTTTATTACAATAAATAATTAATCTTATGTTCTTTTTTTAATTAGCTAATGAATCCTTTGTATAACTACAAAAAAAATAAGTACAACTTCTAATATAATATTTCAACCTTTATTAATTTTCAACTTATGTGGTTGAAGTTTTTACAGTATAAAATAATAAAGAGGCAAAGAAAATTATTTTACTATTGTAAGTATGAGTTTATGATAGCGTTTATAATTAAACCACAGTAGCCATACATGTACAGTTGTCTGAGATGTCATGAAATGTTCTTTAGCATCACAAACCATAAAATGTAGTCAGGGTTCTGCTATGGTTTAGCATGGTTTCCAGAGATCTGGAGCTGATTCGGGGTAGCTCGGTGGTTTGTGACTGTTGTCTAGCATCGCGCTGTCTTTTTGTTCACACATCACGTCTTTTGCGCGCTCAAGTTCATCATTTCCTATGTAGGCGCGCGATAAGCGCGTTCATAATGGAAGCGACGTGGTCGCGATGCGCTCGTTTTTTCCAGGCGTGTCCGCACCGCATCGAGTTAAAAACATCTCAATGCCGCAAGCGCAAGAATATCAGACCTGAACCAGGAAGTTGGTCACCAGATCACACGGTAACCAGTTAAACCGTAACACCAGAGAGCACCAAGATGTTTTCCTCTGAGGTGCTGTGGTACACCATATCGGTTTTGTGAAGGGAACAAAGGGCCATTTTATTTGTCCTCTGTTTAAAGTATTCCCATACTTTTGATAACCGTGGTCTCTGTTTTTGTAATAGAGTGCAACTTTCTCCATTCCCAGTATGCCATTACGTGAGATGTAAACAAACAGTGTGACGCGTCGACGCATTTCACGCATGTCTACGTATTTTTGTAGTCGATGTAATCGATGACGTCGACGAGTCGTTGCAGCACTAGTGCATAGAGTACTGCTTGGCAAGGTTGAGTCGAAGGTGATGGTCCTTCATCCAGCAAGAAATGTCTGTTACACCAACTGAGATGCTAGCAGCTACTGTCGGATCAACAGGATGGAATGAGAGGTAGAGTTGAGTGTCATCAGCATAGCAGTGGTATGAAAAGCCATGTTTCTGAAAGATAGAACCTAATGATGCCGTGTAGACAGAGAAGAGAAGTAGTCCAAGAACTGTTTAATACTTCAGACTTATGTGCCTTCTAGAAGCTTGCATTCTGCAAGTGATCGTTGCTTAATTGTGCCCATCCCAAAGAAGCACAAAGTCACTTTTACGGACTTTTAAATTAAATGTTCCCTCTTGGTGGAATGATCTGCCCCACTCAATCCAAGCAGCTGAGTGCTTAGCCATCTTCAAGAATCAGCTTAAAACCCATCTCTTCCATCTTTATTTGACCCGCTAACTTTAGCACTCAATATTCTAATTCTATTCTTAAAAAAAATCGAACTACCCTTTATAATCTTTTTGTATTCTATTTTCTTTTCATTTATTATACACTTTTAAATATATATATATATATATATATATATATATATATACACTCACCTAAAGTATTATAAGGAACACCTGTTCAATTTCTCATTAATGCAATTATCTAATCAACCAATCACATAGCAGTTGCTTCAATGCATTTAGGGGTGTGTCCTGGTCAAGAAAAAACTCCAAACTGAATGTAAGAATGGGAAGAAAGGTGATTTAAGCAATTTTGAGAGTGGCATGGTTGTTGGTGCCAGACGGGCGGTCTGAGTATTTCACAATCTGATCAGTTACTAAGATTTTCACGCACAACCATTTCTAGGGTTAACAAAGAATGGTGTGAAAAGGGAAAAACATCCAGTATGCGGCAGTCCTGTGGGCGAAAATGCGTTGTTGATGCTAGAGGTCATAGGAGAATGGGCCGACTGATTCAAGCTGATAGAAGAGCAACTTTGAGCTAAATAACCACTCGTTACAACCGAGGTATGCAGCGAAGCATTTGTGAAGCCACGAAATGCACAACCTTGGGGCGGATGGGCTACAACAGCAGAAGACCCCACCCGGGTACCACTCATCTCCACTACAAATAGGAAAAAGAGGCTACAATTTGCACAAGCTCTCCAAAATTGGACATTTGAAGACTGGAAAAATGTTGCCTGGTCTGATGAGTCTCAATTTCTGTTGAGACATTCAGATGGTCAAATGAGTCAGAATTTGGCATAAACAGAATGAGAACATGGATCCATCATGCCTTGTTACCACTCGCGTATATGTATAAGCTTGATCCATGCATATACACCTACACACACTCGCGCATACATATAAACTCGCTGCATACAAACACACCTGCACATACTCGCATATACAATTAAACTTGATCCGTGCATATACACCTATTAAACACTCACACATAAATGTAAACGTCTCAGGTTACGATGTAACCATGGTTCCCTGAGAGGGGAACGAGACACTGCGTCCTCTTAGGGGACACTTTGGGGAACACCTCGTCGTGACCCGTGTCTGAAGCATACTTTGAAAAACGCCAACGTGTTGGCCAGCGACAGCCTCTGAAGTCACTACCGGCACGATTATTAATACGCACCCGTAGGACCGTCACTTATCTTCTTCGTGAAGCCTTGCATCCTGAAGCATGGCAGGGAGCTAGAGGACGCAGTGTCTCATTCCCTTTCAGGGAACCATGGTTACATTCGTAACTGAGACATTCCCTGTCAAGGGAACTTTGAACTGCGTCCTCTTAGGGGACACTTTGGGGAACAGAATACCCATTCCTTTACAGGGATACGGCTAAGAACCTAGCATGTCTTCTACCAAGTCTTGCCTGTCACACAAGGGCTACCACTAGCTTCGCAAAAAACTTGCCGAAAGGCTGTCCCAACAGTTTTCTAGTAGCAATGCCCTGTTCTAGATAGGTATCAGAGGATACCTGGGTGGAGTGGCACCCAAAGATGAATGGGGCTTTAACTGACTCAAGAAAGGGCACGAAGCATCTGCGTGAAGCCCTCACCATATAGGATATTAGAAAGAACGCAGAATACTAGCTTGCGAACTTACCACAGTGTGGATTTCAGAAAGTGTGCAAAGGACTTCACGTGCACACTTACCATAGCCTGGATTTACAAATACTGTTCTAAGGAGGGGCTCTCGTGGCACTCTGATAGAGGCAGTTCGTAGATGGAATGGCCCGGGAGAAGAGCAATTGGAGGAAGAAATGTACAGATGAAGCCTCAGCCACGCCTTTACCATGGCATCCAGCCCCAGTGGAGCTGGATGAGTCAGAGGAAGCCAGAGGGGATAGTGTGATGCTCTCTCAAGTTGCAAAACCGATCCACCCAAGTCTGACCAACCTCTCCAACTCTGCTTCATCACCTTGGTGCGAATGCGCCATTCCCCTAGCCTCAGCCCCTGCCTCAACAGGATGTCTGCTCTCACAGTACATCTCAAAAACAGTATGTAGTACTGGAGCGCTCTGGTTAAAAAAACATGAATTCAGTCTCATATGAGAGGAGGGACTCCGAGCTCATAGTAGCACGCTCATAGGCTACCCTTTTTCTTTTGGAAAAGTGGAGCACTGCTAAATAGATCCTCAGATCGAGATGGGCCAGGACCACTTTGTTGTTTGGGCTCGGACCTGGACCTTTGTGGAATGAAAGGATTTAAAGGCAGCTGAGCACGCCCTTGCCTCCCTGAACTTTTCGACCACCATATCGACGGAGGTACCGAAAAGCTCAGAAGGCGAGACCAGAGCATCGAGAAGAAACCCCCTTTCTTCCCTCCCGATGTCTGCCAGGTTCACCCACAGATGTCTCTCCGCTACCACCATGGCCGCCATAGACCTACCCATGGTGAAGGCGGCCTGCTTGGTAGCCCGGAGAGAGAGGTCTGTGGTGCGGCACAGCTCTGAAGCACTGCCATCGTATGCAATGAAGCCACAGCCTGACCTGCTGCTGCGTATGATTTACCATTTAAGTGGGATGTATCCTGGAAGGGCTTAGATGGCAAAGAGGGAGATTTAAGAGAGGATGTTTCCCCCTCAGAGAGATAGCTAGCCAGCGTCTCTTCTACAGGGCGCATCCTCTCATAGCCATTTTCGTGCATGCCCTCGATATTAGCATAACTTGTATGCTTAAACCGATGGATGCGAGAGGAAAACGTTCATTCCTTTTCGACTTCTGCATGTAAGTCAGGCAAGAATGGAAGGCTCACCTGGGCTGGAGGGCTATGGTCAGAAAAATAACGCTCATTGAGGCGACCTCGCGACGTTAGCTTTCTGGCATGCTTCCTTATAGAGGGCATATAATTCTGAAGTAATGAATTTAGGGGGGGTGCAGAGCCAGTGTTGGATTTGTAGGCAAACATTATTGCCTTTTTTATGTGAGCGCCTATTGGAAACTGGATTGTGAAACTGATGAAATGATGGGTTTGCTGGAACCACAAGCAGTTCTGTCTTGGCAAGTCTGAGTTGAAGGTGATGGTCCTTCATAGCGGTGCACGATATATAGCGGCCAATGATTAATGCGCATCTAATCAGTAAAGCTGGTTATTTCGCACCTGATGGTATTTACCGCTGATTATATAACCGGCTTTACTGAGTAGATGCACATTAATCATCAGCCGATATATATCATGCACCCCTAGTCCTTCATCCAGCAAGAAATGTTAGACAAGCTGAGATGCGAGCAGCTACCGTCGGATCATCAGGATGGAATGAGAGGTAGAGATGATTGTCATCAGCATAGCAGTGGTATGAAAAGCCATGTTTCTGAATGACAGAAACTAATGAAGTCATGTAGACAGAGAAGAGAAGTGGTCCAAGAACTGAGCCCTGAGGCACCCCAGTAGTTAGATGTTGGGACTTTGACACCTTACTTTTCCAAGATACTTTGAGGACCTCAAAGTGCGGTTCCTGAGATGCCCTTTGCCATTTGGGTTGACAGGAGGATCTGGTGGTTAACCATTTAAAAAGATCAAGAAAGATAAGTATTGAACATTTTGCATTCCACTCTTGCCAGTCTTAGGGCTTCAACAACTAAGAGCAAGACAGATGTGCTTTACGGATTGTGTTGTGGAAAATTGTGCACTGATGTTTTTAATTTTATTAATGAAAAACATGCCAAAGTCGTCAGCTATTAGAGCTGTTGGGGGGGGGGGGGGGTGAGGACAAAGGAGCGAGGAAAATATTTTAAAAAGCATGCAAGAGTTAGATGAATTGTTATTTTTGTTATGATAGTATGTCATTTAAGCAGTGGAGACGTTAGTAGAGAAGGAAGAGAGGAGTGACTGATACACATTAAGGTCAGTAGTATTATTGGAATTGCGCCACACACCCTTTCAGTAACTCTAAGCTTAGAACGATGTTCACGTAAAACATCAGATAACCAAGGGGCAGAAGGGGTGGTACGGGCTGGCCTGGAAAATAAGGGGCAAACAGTGTCTAAACAAGATGTAAGAGTGGAGCAGAATGTATCAGTAGCACTGTTTGCGTCAAAAGATGCTAACAGATTATCGAAAGGAAGTGAAGATGAAACCATAGCAGATAGCCGGGAGGGTGAGAGTGAGCACAGGTTACATTGAAAGATGACATGTGGAGGGGTAAGTGATGTATCAGGGACCATGTTGAGGTTAAGAGTGAAGAGGAAGTGATCTGAGGTGTAACCAGTACATGATCAGTGGAACAGTGTTGTGTGTAAATAAGGTCCAGTTGGTTTCCTGATTTGTGAGTAGCTGTAGTTGACACTTGGTTGAGATCAAAAGAGGCAAGCAGAGTCTGGAAGTCTGCATATATAGGTTTATCTAGGTGGATGTTAAAGTCTCTAAGCATAACTAAGGGAAGTAACATCCTCAGGAAAGGTTGAGAGCAGCACATCTAATTCATTCTAAAAGTTACCTACTGGTCCTGGGGGTAGATAAATAACTACAAAATGGATTTTAAGAGGGTAATAGTAACTGAATGAGATTCAGTGGAGCTGTTGAAACCTAAAGATGGTAAAGGATTAAATTCAAGTTTATTTGTATAGCGCTTTTTACAAAACAAATTGTTACAAAGCAACTTTACAGAAAATTATGTTTCTACAATATTTAGTAGTAGCTAGTAGTTTGTGCACATTTGACAGGATTTTAGAAAAAATAAAAATAATAATAATAATACAAGACGTAGTCAGCTAGACGATGAATTATCAATATTATTAATTAAGTTATTATATGATTCAGTCACACATTCAGCAATAATTGTTCGTTCTGTTTGTTGATTCAGGGTTAGCATCATCTGAGGTCCTCTGAGGGTCAGCATCATCTCTTCTCAGGTGTTCTGGATCCAGACTGGAGCTTGTGTAAATCCTAGTTACCACGGGATGTAAAATACCGTGGCGAAACATAGAAACAAAATACAGACATCATTAGCATAGCTGCTGATCCAACAAAGTAGAATTAGTTTAACCCAAGCTAATGAATAAAAATGCACCTTTGATCAGATGCAACTACACTCACAATTAAAAAGATACATTATTCGAATGCTTGGCGAAAGAGATGTGTTTTTAATCTAGATTTAAACAGAGAGAGTGTGTCTGAACCCCGAACATTATCAGGAAGGCTATTCCAGAGTTTGGGAGCCAAATGTGAGAAAGCTCTACCTCGTTTAGTGGACTTTGCTATCCTAGGAACGACCAAAAGTCCAGCGTTTTGTGACCTTAGGGTGCGTGATGGGTTGTAACGTGGTAGAAGGCTAGTTAGGTACGCAGGAGCTAAACCATTTAGGGCCTTATAGGTAAGTAATGATAATTGTAACTGGTACGGAACTTAATAGGTAGCCAGTGCAGAGACTGTAAAATTGGGGTAATATGATCATATTTTCTTGACCTCGTAAGGACTCTAGCTGCTGCATTTTGGACTACCTGTAGCTTGTTTATTGACGAAGCAGGACAACCACCTAGAAGTGCATTACAATAGTCCAGTCTAGAGGTCATGAATGCATGAACTAGCTTTTCTGCATCAGAAACAGATAACATGTTTCGTAGCTTGGCATTGTTTCTAAGATGGAAGATGCAGTTTTTGTAACATTGGAAATATGATTTTCAAAAGACAAATTGCTGTCTATTATAACACCCAGATTTCTGACTGTAGAGGAAGTAACAGTACATCCGTCTAGTTGCAGATTGTAATCTACAAGATTCTGTGTAGTGTTTTTTTGGTCCAATAATTAGTATCTCTGTCTTATCCGAATTTAATTGGAGAAAATTATTTGTCATCCAATCTTTTACATTTTTAAAACACGCTGTTAGCTTAGATAATTGGGAAGTTTCATCTGGTCTCGTTGAGATATATAGCTGAGTATCATCAGCATAACAGTGGAAGCTAATTCCGTATTTTCTAATAATATTACCAAGGGGCAACATGTATATTGAAAATAGAAGGGGACCTAGGACGGATCCTTGTGGCACTCCATATTTTACTGATGATAAATGAGATGACTCCCCATTTAAATAAACAAAATGGTAGCGATCGGACAGGTAGGATCTAAACCATCTTAGAGCCTGCCCTTGAATACCTGTATAGTTTTGTAATCGATCAATGAGTATGTCATGATCTATGGTGTCGAACGCAGCACTAAGATCAAGTAAGACTAGAAATGAGATGCAGCCTTGGTCTGATGCAAGGAGCAGGTCATTTGTAATTTTAACAAGTGCATGTGCAAATTTCCAAACATTAGAGATAAGCAGACCAGTACATCCACCTCTTCCAATCAAATGGGGGAAGTGGGAAAATGAGAAAATTAATGGAGAGTGCTGCAGGTGTAGCAGTGTCCTCTGGTTTGATCCAGGTCTCTGTCAAAGCCATGAGATTTAGCTTTGAATGAGTAATAATAGAAGTAATGAAATTTGCTTTTTTTACAGCAGACTGGCAATTCCAGGAAAAAATTTGAAAAAGAAAGTAGTGAGCTGGTTATGTAGTCTTAATGGGCTGCTTTTTAGTCACTTTTTCAGAAACTGACAAATATACCAGTGAAAACGGCTTTATTGAGAATTTGGCTCCATTAAAATACACAATTTTTTGCTTATTTTGTCAGCTATTTTTAGCAATTGCTCTTAGTATTTGCATGTTTACAGTGTCTAAAAATTGGTCTTCAGTGTTAGATTTGAGAGAAAAGCCTGTGAATAGTTTTTGGGGATGCACATATATATATATATATATATATATATATATATATATATATATATATATATATATATATATATATATATATATTATAGACAAACACACACACAAAGACAAAAAGTATATACAGACTTGCAAATCATTCTCACTAACTCAGTCACTCTCTCACACACACACACACACACACAGATTAATAATGTACTACAGCCAATACAACTGATAAACAGGTGCAAATAAGTGTGATTCAATTACTGATAATATTTCTTCTAGTTGTTATTCTTTTGTTAAAAAGAAGGCATACTGAAACAGCTGTTCCCAAATACTTTTCATGCGTTTATGTTGGACTCATTACATTTTAGGCTATGTAGTTAAAATTTGTTTTTATTTAAAGATTTTTATTTTATTAACAACTCAGCTGTATGTGGACAATTGCATATTGGAATTTTTATTGTTGCAAATAAATCTCCCATAGTCCATAACTATTGTATTTTAACTTATTTTATTATATATTTTCAGTTAAATCATAAAAAATGTGTATGACTTGACAGTGACTTGCTTGACCCGAGCTACGACTTGACTTGCTTGACATAACCAGTTACTTGACTTGACTTGTTTGATTCTCATAAAAATTTACTTGGACTTGCTTGAGACTTGAAGGGTAAGACTTGAGACTTGTGACTTGCATGTGTGACTTATTCCCAACCTCTGTGGAGGGAAGAAGAAGAGAAGAATGCTGTCACTGAGGATTCCATATCACTGACAGCTTCAGATTTGGAGGATTGGGCATGCTCCGGAGAGGATCCTGACACCCTTACCCCCAATGGGTTATTACGGGTTGGCAGAGTGGACTGATTCACATTCTCACCAGGCTGTGGAGAATCTCGGTTTAGAATCGTTGGCTCTGGAAGAGCCTGCCTGCAGTTGCTTAGACGAATGATGCTCGCTGGGCTGTTGTCAACTATGCTCCCGCTAGAGATTCATGCCATTTTTCCCCGACGTTCACGGTGAACTCACCAAAACATGGCTTTCTTCTATTCGGCGCATGTCCGCTTTTCTAATTCTGCCACCCTCACCTCTGTTGACAGCAATTAAAAGGTAGTTCACCCAAAAATGAAAATTCTGTCATTAATTACCTTCATGTCATTTCAAACCTGTAACACCTTCGTTTATCTTTGGAACACAAATTAAGATATTTTTGATGGAATCAAAATATATTTAATATATGTAAAATATGTAATGTGACATCAGTGGCTCATACACAATTATATGAAGATACAAGAATAATTTGAGCACAAAAGAAACCTTTGCTAACCTGTTTCACTCAGATGTACATCACAATATAAAAAAAAGAAGAAAAAAAGATATTTTGCTACTTCTGTTTCATCACAACATTATGTTTTTGTTAATCTGACTTGTGTGTTCTGATCTAAGTCTGAAGAGTGTGTTATTATTCTCTACAGGTTAAATGATTGTGGTGTCACAGATCAAGGATGTGATGTTCTGGCTTCAGCTCTGACATCAAACCCTTCACACCTGAGAAAACTGAATCTGACTGGCAATAAACTAGAAGAATCTGGTGTGATGTGCGTCTCTTTAGGACTAAAGAATCCTCACTGTAAATTGGAGATACTCAGGTGAGAAGATACTCAGATAAGTTCTTTTAAAGATTTAAGGATGTAATGTAGAAGAGAAAGTGGTTGGGATCAGGAATCACCAGGGGTCTCATTTCTAATCATTGCGTACACAAAAAAATGGCCATAGAAATATGTGTACGCAATTTTCTACATATCAGGATTTATAAAAAATAAACCATACACACATTCTAGACCATGCATTAATATTTATCTGAGAACTATTTTGAACAATCTTGTTTTTATGGATATTTTTATATATTTATTGTAAAACAAAAGGATACTGGATGATTTTTATTAATAAAAAATTTGTATGGGACAAACAGCATTTATAGTCCATATTTCCTCAATGTCTTTTTGCACAGGTTTCTGGCGTTTGCATGGTTTTATAAAGTGAAAATAATAACAAAAATAAAACAAGCAATTTTAAAACTTTTAAAATTATTAAAACATTTACTTAAAATGAATTTAAAAACAGAAAATGATTTTACATGAAAAAAGTGAAAATATAGTGCAATCAGTTCGGACATTGCACAGTGCTCATAAATGCACAGCTAATCAGATGAGTATTAAGTCTAGATTTAATGGTGACTAGTGTTTTAGCACATCTGATCTCTTCTGGAAGCTGATTCCAGCTGCAGGCAGCATAGTAACTTAAGGCAGACTCCCCTTGTTTTGTGTGAACTCTATTTCTGGTGAACTGGTATTTCTAACTGACTCGATCCTAGTGATCTGAGTGCTCTGTTAGGTTTATATTCAGTGAACATATCTGCAATATATTTCTGTCCTAGGTCATTTAGTGACTTATATACGAGTAAAAGTACTTTAAAATCAATCCTAAATGTAACTGGAAGCCAGTGTAAGGACCTGAGGACTGGTGTGATATGCTCAGATTTTCTGGTTTCTGTCAGAATCCTGGCAGCAGTGTTCTCGATGAGCTGCAGCTGTCTAAAGGTCTTCTTGTGAAGGCCGGTGAGGAGCCCATTACAATAGTCCACCCTGCTGGTGATACAGGCATGAACAAGTTTCTCCAAGTCTTGACTGGAAACAAAACATCTTATTGATAGGCAAATTGGTTCTTTCTCATTATTTGACTTCGTGGAAGCATATACAGTACAGGCTAAACAAGAGCGGTGCAAGAATTGAGCATTGTGGGACTCCACATGTCATGGACGTCCACTGAGACTTGTGCTCTCCTAGACCCACATCATAGCTTCTCCCTTCTAAGTATGACCTGAACCATTTGAGTACCATCCCAGAAAGCCCGACCCAGTTTTCCAGTCTCTCTAGTAGTATGTTGTGATCGACAGTGTCAAACGCAGCACTGAGATCTAGCAATACCAGCACCGATATTCTGCCAGAGTCACAATTTAAGCGAATAGCATTTGTTATCTTAATGAGTGCTGTCTCTGTGCTGTGATGCGGTCGAAAACCAGAATGAAAATTGTCCAGGTATCCATTTGAGTTTAAGTATTTTTTCAGCTATTTCTATAATTTTGCCTATAAAAGGAAGATTAGATATTGGTATAAAATTGCTCAAAATGGTGTTATGAAGATTGCTGTTTTTCAGGAGGGGTTTTAAGAACTGCAATTTTTAGGGAGTTTGGAAATGTCCCAGAAAGAAGTGAGGCATTCACCACTTCCAAATATCTGCTTCTAAGCAGTTAAGCACACTTAACTGGGAAAAAAAGATGTGGGAAGTGTGTCAAGACAGCAGGTTGACGATTTTAGTTACTGCACTATGTCTTCCAGAATTTTGCTATTAATTGTTTCAAAAATAGACAGAGTATCTTTTTGATATTGTGGCCGAATTTGTCTGACCTCTGCATTATTTGAGGATGTGCTAATCGCCTTCCTGATATTGATGATCTTCTAAGAAAAGAAGGACGCAAACTCATTGCATTTGCTTTCTGATAGCATTTCACTGGGAATCTGACTTAGAGGGTTTGTCAGTCTCACAACAGTGGCAAAAAGAGTACGAGAGGGATAGAGGGTTTGGGCCCTGGCTTTGTGGCAGCGGTCAGAGAGCTCTCATAGGAACAAGGCCCACAGGCTTTGGTGGTTCGGGGGCCCGCCGTTTTTTGTTGATATCTGAGGGCTAGCAGCGAATGAGTGAGAGAGTTTAGTCCCAGCATACACCAATTCCTCCATTTTCTGTGTGAAGCACAGAAATGGAGATGCTTGAGAGAGGGATTATGTGTCTGGTGAGATGAGCTGTGTCTCAGGTGTTTCCGGTGGCTGTGATACAGTATTGTTCAAAATAATAGCAGTACAATGTGACTAACCAGAATAATCAAGGTTTTTCGTATATTTTTTTATTGCTACGTGGCAAACAAGTTACCAGTAGGTTCAGTAGATTCTCAGAAAACAAATGAGACCCAGCATTCATGATATGCACGCTCTTAAGGCTGTGCAATTGGGCAATTAGTTGAATTAGTTGAAAGGTGTGTGTTCAAAAAAATAGCAGTGTGGCATTCAATCACTGAGGTCATCAATTTTGTGAAGAAACAGGTGTGAATCAGGTGGACCCTATTTAAGGATGAAGCCAACACTTGTTGAACATGCATTTGAAAGCTGAGGAAAATGGGTCGTTCAAGACATTGTTCAGAAGAACAGCGTACTTTGATTAAAAAGTTGATTAGAGAGGGGAAAACCTATAAAGAGGTGCAAAAAATGATAGGCTGTTCAGCTAAAATGATCTCCAATGCCTTAAAATGGAGAGCAAAACCAGAGAGACGTGGAAGAAAACGGAAGACAACCATCAAAATGGATAGAAGAATAACCAGAATGGCAAAGGCTCAGCCAATGATCACCTCCAGGATGATCAAAGACAGTCTGGAGTTACCTGTAAGTACTGTGACAGTTAGAAGACGTCTGTGTGAAGCTAATCTATTTTCAAGAATCCCCCGCAAAGTCCCTCTGTTAAAAAAAAGGCATGTGCAGAAGAGGTTACAATTTGCCAAAGAACACATCAACTGGCCTAAAGAGAAATGGAGGAACATTTTGTGGACTGATGAGAGTAAAATTGTTCTTTTTGGGTCCAAGGGCCACAGGCAGTTTGTGAGACGACCCCCAAACTCTGAATTCAAGCCACAGTACACAGTGAAGCATGGAGGTGCAAGCATCATGATATGGGCATGTTTCTCCTACTATGGTGTTGGGCCTATTTATCGCATACCAGGGATCATGGATCAGTTTGCGTATGTTAAAATACTTGAAGAGGTCATGTTGCCCTATGCTGAAGAGGACATGCCCTTGAAATGGTTGTTTCAACAAGACAATGACCCAAAACACACTAGTAAACGGGCAAAGTCTTGGTTCCAAACCAACAAAATTAATGTTATGGAGTGGCCAGCCCAATCTCCAGACCTTAATCCAATTGAGAACTTGTGGGGTGATATCAAAAATGCTGTTTCTGAAGCAAAACCAAGAAATGTGAATGAATTGTGGAATGTTGTTAAAGAATCATGGAGTGGAATAACAGCTGAGAGGTGCCACAAGTTGGTTGACTCCATGCCACACAGATGTCAAGCAGTTTTAAAAAACTGTGGTCATACAACTAAATATTAGTTTAGTGATTCACAGGATTGCTAAATCCCAGAAAAAAAAAATGTTTGTACAAAATAGTTTTGAGTTTGTACAGTCAAAGGTAGACACTGCTATTTTTTTTTAACACACCCCTTTCAACTAATTGCCCAATTGCACAGCCTTAAGAGCGTGCATATCATGAATGCTGGGTCTTGTTTGTTTTCTGACAATCTACTGAACCTACTGGTAACTTGTTTGCCACGTAGCAATAAAAAATATACTAAAAACCTTGATTATTCTGGTTAGTCACATTGTACTGCTATTATTTTGAACAATACTGTATGTTGTCCTGGCTACCCTGGTTGTTTTCCAGAAAGTCGTCCTTGTGTGGTGAATCTTGTAGCTGTTTTGATATATCACAGTCTGTCTGTGAGGAGCTCTGTGGACAGGGCTCAGCTGGGATAGTGTCCATCCACAGTGCTTGTTTTGGCTGCATGGTGTTATCAGTGTCCTTGTGGGATAAATCAACCACATGATGACTCTGACCTGGTGTGTGTTTTGATGCTGAATGGATTGACACACTCTGCTGAAGGATGACGGAGGGAGACGTAGATATTTTCCTTAAGCATTCTAGCACCAAGTTTGGTTGGGTGGAGGCCATCCGCTTTAAACTGTTGTCTATGCCCCCAGAAAAGATTGAATTTGTAGAAGAAATTCACTCCTTTTATACTGCAAGATCTTTGTAGTTATGTATTCAGCCCAAGCATCGGTGAAAACATATATTTTTTCGCCTTACTGGGAGTGGTCCACTGATGAATGACTGAACTTTGAGTCTTCGAAGTGTTTCAGAGAGTTCACTTAAGTCCTTAGTTCTGAGTTCTGACTGCACTTTCCGAATATCATTCTTTCCCACATGGATAATGATTCGATTTGCAGTGTTGTGCTTCATCAGAATGTTCTGAAGTTCCTTGTTCACATCAGAGACCGTTGCTTGAGGAAGGCAGCATGTTGTTGTAGTCCTGCTACTAATGATTCTGATAACAGAGTCACCCACTAGCAGAGTCCTGGGCTCGGCTGGGCTCTGAGCTGAATGCCGCTGTTTGCTCGAACTTGAGCGCCTGTTAGTAGAGGTGTTAGCTGCTGGCTTATCCAATCCATGTTTAATCACATATGGGGGTTCCTCACCCGCATTCATAAATGCTTGAAATCTGTTCTCAAGATGTATAGGGGATGGTTGAATACCAGTATTTACAAGCCTTGTCATAGTCGAATGTGGGGTAGAGGAAGCTATGGCAGCAATACGAGAAACTTGTGACAATCTGATATCTTGTGTTCCTTTGGGTCTCGCTCCGTTTGTGCCATCGATTAATGTGGCGATCAGTTTCGGCTTGTTCCTCTACACTTGGTATAAACTGTTGAGATTCAGAAGATTCATTGGACTCACCGGTTGTATGCTGAGGGGGTCCTTGACTACGGTCTGTTGAGTGTTCCGTCTGTTTTGGAAGTCCAGAAAGTAACTTTGTTTCAAGAATCACAATCCTTTGTAGAAGTTTGCAGCAGTTCATGCAACAACGCGATCCAACAGGAGGCATTTTCTCTCTCCTCTGTTTTAATGTAGGCAGTTGTTATCCTGTCTCAGGAATGTAACCTATTCGCAGTGGGAGGCAAAGTCCTCTTTTTAGGATGAAATCTACAGAGAGTTTATAAATTAGGCACCAGGTGCTGCTAGGGATACAAACTTAGGTGTCTGTGTGCATGAATGCTGCCCCCAAAGATGAAAATTTTTTAGTGCAAGAGAAGCAGAATATGTTGGATAATAAACAAAATATGTTATAAAAGATGACAAGTTAGTGCTGCAAACTCATCTTTCTTAGAAACTCACTGTTCCAAATCCAAAATACATTGTTAAAATGTTTGCAGATCAGATTTTTTTTAAGTGATGGGGGAAGATGGAAGGTGACCAAATTTGACAAAAGTTTAACAAAAACAAATGCAATCACAGAATATCACACCGTGATGTTTACAGTATATATTGATATTATTATTTTTGGAATGATCTGAGCTGAGAGAGTGAAGAGTTTCATTGTTCTCTACAGGTTGAGTAAGTGTGGTGTCACAGATGAAGGTTGTGCTGCACTGACATCAGCTCTGAGATCAAACCCCTCACACCTGAGAGAACTGGATGTGTCTGGGAATCGACTAGGAGATTCTGGTGTGGTGTGTCTCTCTTCTGTCCTCGAGAATCCTCACTGTAAACTGGAGATACTCAGGTGAGAATCACATGGTCTGGTTCTCAGATAAATTCTCTCTCTGTTTTTAAGATTTATAAAAGCAGTGTAGGAGAAACAGAGGGGTTGCAATCAGAAATCACCACAAGCTGCCTGAAATAGTTTAAGTAGTTGAATTCAAACACAGCATGAACCTCTCTTTCTTTTTAGAAATAGATGTTCCATTCGCACTTCTTTATATAATAGCAGTGACTGGGGAAAACCTTCAAGCTTGAATGTATTGCACATGTAGGGCTGTACTGGGACACATTTGGCTCAAACGTTCGTATGTCTGAATAAAGCCTTTAAATTGAAAAAATAAAATAAAATGTTTTTTATTTATATATAATATATATATATATCCTAAAGGATTATTAGGAACATCTGTTCAACTTCTCATTAATGCAATTATCTAATCAACCAGTCTCATGGCAGTTGCTTCAATACATTAGGGATGTGGTCCTGGTCAAGACAATCTCCTGAACTCCAAACTGAATGTCAGAATGGGAAAGAAAAGTCATTTAAGCAATTTTGAGTGTGGCATGGTTGTTGGTGCCAGACGGACTGGTCTGAGTATTTCACAATTGGCTCAGTTACTGGGATTTTCACGCACAAGCATTTCTAGTGTTTACAAAGAATGGTGTGAAAAGGGAAAAACATCCAGTATGTGTTGGTCCTGTGGGTGAAAATGCCTTGTTGATGTTAGAGGTCAAAGGAGAATGGGCCGACTGATTCAAGCTGATAGAAGAGAAACTTTGACTGATATACCCACTTGTTACATCCGAGGTATGGAGCAAAGCATTTGTGAAGCCACAACACGCACAACCTTGAGGCAGATGGGCTACAACAGCAGAAGACCTCACCGGGTACCACTCATTTCCACTACAAATAGGTAAAATAGGCTACAATTTAAACAAGCTCACCAAAATTGGACAGTTGAAGACTGGAAAAATGTTACCTGGTCTGATGAGTCTCGATTTCTGTTGAGACATTCAGATGGTATAGTCAGAATTTGGCGTAAACAGAGAACATGGATACATCATGCCTTGTTACCACTGTGCAGGCTGGTGGTGGTGGTGTAATTGTGTGGGGGATTTTTTCTTGACACACTAAAGGCCCCTTAGTTCCAATTGGGCATCATTTAAATGCCACTGCCTACCTGAGCATTGTTTCTGACCATGTCCATCCCTTTATGACCGCCATGTACCCATCCTCTGATGGTTACTTCCAGCAGGATAATGCACCATGTCACAAAGCTTGAATCATTTCAAATTGGTTTCTTGAACATGACAATGAGTTCACTGTACTAAAATGGCCCCCACAGTCACCAGATCTCAACCAAATAGAGCATCTTTGGGATGTGGTGGAACGGGAGCTTCATGCCCTGGATGTGCATCCCACAAATCTCCATCAACTGCAAGATGCTATCCTATCAATTATAGATTACTTGGGCAAACATTTCTAAAGAATGCTTTCAGCACCTTGTTGAATCAATGCCATGTAGAATTAAGGCAGTTCTGAAGGCGAAAGCGGGTCAAACACAGTATTAGTATGGTGTTCCTAATAATCCTTAAGGTGAGTATGTGTATATATATATATATATATATATATTAGGGCTGTCAAAAATAGCGCGTTAACGGCGTTAATTAGTTGGTTGTCGTTAATTACGTCAAATTTTTTAACGCATTTCACGCATGCGCAGTGTGACAAATTATTCAGGTTAGGAAAGTCTCGTCGATCTCTGAATTCTCAAGATAGTAAAAAACAGCGGCGAGCGCCGTGACGAAAACACAGAAGAAGCTTAAGGTTTTACCCCAGTTACTCTCAAATACATTCATGCCAAGCTCGATAAACAGAGACGACTTTGGTAGTTGATACGATGGAGCTTCTTCTTCCTGTTATAGCAGTGATCCTCAAATCTGGCTCGCGAGTTTCATGCAGAGTTTAGCGCAGACTCCAATTAAACACACCTGCCTGTGATTTACTAATGATCCTAAAGACACTGATTAGCAAACTCGTGCGTGTTTGATTAGGGTTAGAGCTAAACTTCGCAGGAAAGTGGATCTCGCGAGCCAGATTTGAGGATCACTGTGTTATAGCGTCCTGTGTTTCACACTGCGCATGCGCAGAACGCCTACATGCAATGCAGCGAAAATTACAGCTGTTTGGAAAAGCATATGCATTTTTACTTGGTTTTACTGGCACTTGAAGCCTTCAGAACGTGAAAATATCGATCCTAAAGTATTGTGGCAGAGCAAATGAACACCTCCCAAAAACAAGAGTGCCCAGAGTGCTGCTTATGTGATTGTGGCGCATGTTTGTGTTTCTGAGTGCATTCTTTCGAGTTTCTCTATGCATAATTTCATAGATATGTGGCTATATTTAACCACTGGTTCATCTAAAACTCTTACATTATCTGTAGTTAAATGGCATGGTTTGATATAGTGCTCAGGTAAATTTGATCTAAGTAAATGTTAAACTTTTGAAATTCAGAAAAAAAGAACCACATATTGATGAATCAATACATGAAAATTATGTATCTGTGTCCTGTTATTTATCTTTTGGTATGCATTTCAGAAAAAAAATGGTTAGGATTCAGGTGTAGTTGCAAATAGTGATTAATCATGATTAATCCACTGAAAATTCTGATTAATTTGATTAAAAATTTTAATCATTTGACAGCCCTAATATATATATATATATATATAAATACATTCACACACACACATACACACACAAGTTGAAGACTGAAATTAATGACAAAAGATATTATCTAATCTTGAATGTTTTGTTATCAATGTTGTGCAAGTTACTTCCAAACTGTAATACATTATAGATTACTTGTTACTGTCATTTAAAAGTAGTTCCTTACCTCACAATATTAATCTCTCAGAATTGTAATGTGCTACGTGGCTCCTGTATTACTTTTGAGTGACTTTCACTAAAATATAACAGAAGTAGAACTTAACATTCTAAAATGTCAAAATGTACTGCAGAGCATTGCACATCCAGTCAAGTGCGATATGGAGCATAATGACTGTGGGCTTTTCAGGCTACTAACAATATAGATTATAATTGGCAAAGTGAAGGCTCAAGACAATGCAAGGCTGAGATCAAGGTATCAAGAGCCACCACACACAGAAGTGTCAAGGAATTTGCTGAACCACAGACAACATCATCAGCGTCTTACCTGTGCTAAGTAGAAGAAGAACTGGACCTTTGCCCACTGGTCCAAAGTCCTGTTTTCAGATGGGAGCAGGTTTTGTATTTCATTTGGAAACCAAGGTCCTAGAGTCTGGAGGAAGGGTGGAGAAGCTCATAGCCCAAGTTGCTTGATTTTCAGTGTTAAGTTTCCACAGTCTGTGATGATTTGGGGTGCCATTTCATCTGCTGGTGTTGGTCCACCCGTTTACGAATAAATATTGGAGCACTTCATGCTTCCTTCTGCTGACCAGCTTTTTGAAGATGCGGATTTCATTTTACAGCAGGATTTGGCACCTGCCCACACTGCCAAAAGTTGGTTAAATGACCATGGTGTTGGTGTGCTTGACTGGCCAGGAAACTGACCAGACCAGAACCCCAGAGAGAATCTATGGGCAAATGAGCTGAAGGCCATTGTCAAAGAAACCTGGGCTTCCATACCACCTCAGCAGTGCCACAAACTGATCACCTCCATGCCACATGGAAGCGAAGCAGTAATTACAGCAAAATGAGCCCCTACCAAGTATTGAGTACATGTAAAGTAAATAAACATAGTTTCCAGAAGGCCAACAGTTCACTTAAATATATTCTTATTGGTCTTTTGAAGTATTCTAATTTGTTGAATTGGTGGGTTTTTGTTAAATGTGAGCCAAAACCATCACAATTACAGTAAAATAACCGAAGACCTAAACTACTTCAGTCTGTGTGCATTGAATTTATTTAATACACAAGTTTCACAATAGAGTCTAATTACTGAAATAAATTAAATTTTCCTCGACATTTTAATTTATTGAGAAGCACCTTTAAGTTAATTTTACTCAGAGTATGTTCCTGGTTTAGACTCAAGACATTCATTGTTTAAGACGTATCAGATATGTATTTTGATTTAGAATTTAGACATTTTAGAAAATGCCGATCCATGTGTGAGATGATGATATAAAATATTATATATATATATATATATATATATATATATATATATATATATATAATATTCAGCTGCGTTACCTCCCTCGGGAGTGCCAGCGTTGCCCAAGTCCGATCCCGAGCTGACAGCTGTGCTTTCCTGGGCAGTTGAGGGCATCAGGCTTGACTGGAATCCTCCACCCAGCCCCGAGTGCTCAAGGCTGGATGATTGGTTCCTGGGGGCTGCTCATGCTGATCGCCAGCAACTTCCGCTGGTTCCTTTTTTTCTTCTGTCCTGCACGCCATGGCCACCCTTCAGGTCTACGAGGCCATGCTGCTCAAGAGCTGCACGCGGGCAGTGCTGACCCAGGGGTTTTGCAGGTGGCATGCACTGCTACCGACCTCGCTCTCCGGGTGTCGAAGGTTTCTGTGTGCACCTTGGGTCAGGTGATGTCCAGTTTGGTGGTCCAGAAGCGTCAACTATGGCTGAATCTGGCAGACATGAGGGAGTCTGATCGGACTCAACTCCCCAGTCTCCCAGGTTGGCCTCTGCTGCCCAGAAGCGAGAAAAGAGATCCTTTGCACAGGGGAGTTTGTTTTTTTTCCCAGTTGACCTGAAGACCCAGCCGGTTACGGTGTCTGAGCACCAGTTCCCTGTGCTCGCACAACTGCGCTCGAGAGTTAGCTAGACACTAGCATCCCCTGAAAGAACTTCAGAGGGAAACAGGATTTGTTCCTGGCGGAAGCTGCAAGCTGCTGTATTACCAGACCATGCTCTGATGATATGACTGTCCTCATATGGACTAAATCGAAGACTGCAACCAGGGATGTGATACTTTGGCTGGGGAGCAGTGAGTTCTTGGCAAAATTTACCCTGAGTCCTAGGCACTCTAAGTGGCTCAGGAGCACGGCTCTGGTGACAAGGAAATAATGGCTGTAGAACCCCGAACACTGATGAGTGTGGAAGAGGGAAAACGCTCTTGACAATGTGAAATATTTATTGTGTTCGCCATAATAATGGTGCTTTGCGGGGGTGAACAACAATGGGCTCAGGTCGCAGAGCAGGCAGACGAGAGAACATTGGGGTGGTCCGACCGTGGCGGGACTTTGCTCCTTCCTCTTCCTTCCCCAATGGTCAAGAAGATTTTGAGGACGTCGGGTCCAGCACAATCCTTGGCCGGGGCCCTGATGTCTCAGCAGTTTAGCGCTCTTAGCGGGGCGAGCTTGCTGATGCTACTCCTTAGGGGGTGCCGCCTGGTAGGTAGAAGGGGCAGGCTTCTGAGCCCATGCTGGGTCAGTGCAGTCCTGGGGAGATTCGAGGCAGAGCTGGAGCATTTAGGCAGGAAGTGTCGCATGGTCTGGGATGACTTCTGAGCTGCAGTGAAACACTCAGTGAATCCCTCTACAGCTGGCACGAAGAGACTAGACTCATTCAGGGAATGGAGAAGCTTTGCCTGGATCACTTGAAGAACGGCCATGGTGTGCAGTGCTGAAGCAGCTTGGCCCACAAAAATATAGGCTCTGCCAGCCATGGCGGAGGTAGTCCTCAGCTAGTCTCATCCAGTGGTGAATGGAGAAGCTTTGCCTGGAACACTGGAAGAATGGCCATGGTGTGCAGTGCTGAAGCAGCTTGGCCTGCAGAAATATAGGCTCTGTCAGCCATGGCCGAGGTTGTCCTGCAGGGCTTAGAAGGAAGGGCACACTTGCTTTTCCACCCCACAGACATGGGGAGGCAGAGGTGGGCAGCCACGTCCTCGTCGAGTGGCAGCA
Source organism: Carassius gibelio (assembly GCF_023724105.1). Classification (NCBI taxonomy): domain Eukaryota; kingdom Metazoa; phylum Chordata; class Actinopteri; order Cypriniformes; family Cyprinidae; genus Carassius; species Carassius gibelio. The sequence continues at coordinate 624,667 of NC_068385.1, read as the reverse complement.
TTTGCTCAAAGCCCTTCTCCTGAAAGCCATCACACTGAAGTGAGAGCTGCAGAGGAGGTAGTGTGTATCACAAATGTACAGTCGTGAGTTTCTGCTGGATGTCAGCAGAACCACATTTTTAGAGTTAAACTCCATGCACACAGGACTGCTGTGGGATCTCGGTCTTCTCCGGAAGCCTTCACCATCACCGACCCCCACTATTGCATCTCACCCACAGCGTAGGTGCCACAAGCCATGTGAGTGGAAGCAGAAGAGGGTTAAGCACAGAGATATCCAGGCTAGGCTAATGGCTAACCCACACAAGCCATCCATCCCAAGCATCGTACTGGCTAACGTTCGTTCTTTGGACAATAAACCGGACTACATCTGATTACTATGCTCAACTTAGAGGACTGTAAGAGACTGTTGTGTTTTTGTGTTCATGGAAACATGGCTTAGCAACAACGTTCCAGGCGGCACTATTCAGCTTGACCAGCTGATGTGCTATTGAGCAGACAGAGCTCTCTTCGTGGAAGGAAAAACCTGGGTTGGCGGGCTTTGTGTTTACATCAATGATGCGTTATGCCGCGATGCTGTTGTAATCTGCAAATACTGCTCACCCCTGGTGGAGTTTATGATTATTAAGTGTCGGCCGTTCTATCTACCAAGGGAATATACTGCCATACTGCTCGTTTCTGTTTACAGTCCTCCGAACAACAACAACAGCAACAGGAATGATGGACTAAATAAACTGTACCAGCACATCAGTGAGCAGCAGAAAGCACACCCTGATGCTTTTCTCACCATAGCTGGGGATTTCAAACATGCAGACTTAAAGTCTTAAAGAGTGTGTTTCCAAAAATACACCAACACATTAACTTTCCAACAAGAGGTAATAACATTTGAGACGTTGTTTACACCACACAGAGAGGAGCCTACAAAGCCCTCCCCTTCCCCCACATCGGTGCCTCAGACCACATCACTGTCATGCTAATGCCTGCATATGGACCGCTCATTAAAGTCGCCAAACCAGTTCAAAAACAGATTCATTGTGGCCGGAAGGGTCGTCGGAGGCTCTTCAGGACTGTTTTGACTCAACTGACTGGAACATGTTTAAGCAGGCTGCTACATACAAAAACACCACAGACCTCCAAGAGTACTTGGAGACTGTCACTTTATACATCAACAAGTGTATTGATGATGTAACATGTACAGACTCCTGAAAATGCAGAACGCTGCTTTCAGAGCTGGAGAGGACAGCCAGGGCCAACCTGTCCCATGGCATCAGAGAGGCTAAGAGTCAACACTCCAGGAGGATAGCCCATCAATTCATCCACTGCACAGAAGACTCCACCTCCTCCCAGCGACCAGGTGATGAAACTGACCCCAGACAGCATGAGAAGATCCTTCAGCAGGATCAATGCATGCAATGTTCCAGGTCCTGACAACATCCCTGGGCGTGTACTGAGAGACTGTGCAACAGAACTCACTGATGTCTTCACACACATTTTCAACATCTCACTTAGTCAGGCTGTTGTTCCCACATGTTTCAAAGCTACCATCATCATTCCAGTCCCTAAGACGCCATCTCCATACTGCTTCAATGACTACTGTCCTGTTGTACTTACTCCTATCCTCTTGAAGTGCTTGAACGGCTAGTCATGCACCACATCAAGTCTGCCCCCCCCCCCCCCTCCCTAGACCGTTTCCAGTTTGCATATCGGTCCAGCCACTCGATCGATGATGCCATCGCAACTGCCCTCCACTCAGCACTCACACATATAGACAAAAAGGACTCATACGTCAGAATGCTATTTATATGCTTCAGTTCAGCATTCACGCAATCATAGCTCAACAGCTCATTTACAAACTGGTCCAGCTTGGACTCAACACTTTGCAGTACAACTGGCTGTTGGACTTTCTGACTGGAAGACCTCAGGCAGTAAGGGTAGGCAACAACACATCCAGCACCATCACAAAGTTCCTGGGTGTGCACATCACAGAAGACCTCTCCTGGACTGACAACACCGCAGCACTGGCCAAGAAAGCACAGCAGCATCTCTACTTCGAAAACCGAGAAGAGCCAGAGCCCCGCCCCCCATCATATGCACCTGAGCTGCATCTGAATGGCACCTACAACGCGTCCTGCCGGAAGACTCTGCAACGCTTCCCTCTTCTGCCCCAGAACTATGAACCCCCCACCCCCAGATCCCACATCCCCAGGTCCTTCCACCCCCTCCTCCCACTAACATACGTTGGCACGCCACAGTCACTTTTTGCAGCATTGGTCTGCTCACTACCTCATTCAGCATGGAACTGATGTAATTCTACGACCTCATCAGTCAGTTTAAATAAAATAACTGCTCTTGAGCCCTTTTTCACTTTAATCAGACTGAATAGGCTTTTTTTGCACTAAATATCTTTTTATCTTTACTGTTTGTTCACTTCACTGGTTTGAACTGTATCTGCCACGTGCCCTGCACTGTTTTATTTAACTTTATTTTTATTTTTATAATATGTTTTTTACATGCCCTTATTGTATAGTCGTATCTTATACTTTATATTAGATTTTTAGGATCTACTGTTAGTGTTATCTGTATGCACCGAGGGTCTTAGAGAAACACAATTTCAAATCTGTGTATGTATGTACTGTACATGTGGAAGAAGGGACAATAAAGCAGACTTGACTTGACAACAATAAAATCCTGCTTAGGGCACCCATTTGGCCAGCAGCACCCTTGTGTGGCACACATGTGATGCTCATTATCACTCGCATCATTGGCCTCAATTTCCCACAGGTCTTAGCTCCGTTCCACTTGTTACACTCACATTCATCTGACCCCACGATTGAGTGCAACACCCACATGTCAAAATATAATCAACGACAGATGTATAAAACCAAGTTACCATTCAACATTTTTTTCTTTTTTTCACTCAGATGTACATGACAATAAGAAAAAAAAGATCTAATACTTCCATTTCATTGTGACTTGTTTTTGTTTATCTGATCCATGTCACTCTCTGATCTGGGAGAGTGAAGAGTTTCATTGTTCTCCACAGGTTGAGTAATTGTGGTGTCACAGATAAAGGTTGTATTACTCTGGCTTCAGCTCTGACATCAAAACCATCGAACCTGAGAAAAATTAGTCTGACTGGTAATCAACTAGGTGATTCTGGTGTGTTGCATCTCTCTTCTGGACTCAGGAACCCTCACTGTAAACTGGAGATACTCAGGTGAGAATCACATGGTCTGGTACGCAGATACATTTTGAAGATAAAAATATAGATTTTTTAAGGTTTAAGGAAGTAATGAAGAAAAAAAAGAGGGGTCAAGATCAGAAAGCACCGGGGGCTGCCGGAATACAAACACATATATATATATATATAAACACTAATCAGGTATAACATTATGAAGAGAATAAGAGAATAACACTGATTATCTTTTCATAACCGCACCTGTTAGTGGGTGGGATATATTAGAGAGCAAGTGAACATTTGTGACCGTGGACCACATAACCAGGCATAAGAGTTCCTGTAGCACAAACTGGTAGAGCACTTGGCTTGGGGGCACAAGGTTGGGGGTTCGATTCCCCGGGAACACATGATATGTAAAAATTGATAGCCTGAATGCACTATAAGTCGCTTTGGATAAAAGCGTCTGCTAAATGCATTAATTTAATTTAATAAGAGTACATTTTGTGAAATTGAGATTTGTTTCATCTAAAAGCTGAACAAATAATCTTTCCATTGATGTATGGTTTAGTAGGATATGACAATGTTTGGCTAAGAACGATTTGAAAAACTGAAAACTTGAGTGGTGCAAAAAAAAAATCTAAATACTGAGAAAATCACCTTAAAAATTTTCCAAATGAAGTTCTTAGCAATGCATATTACTAATCAAAAATTTTTGATATAATTACTCTAGGAAATTTACAAGATATCTTAATGGAACGCCATCATTACTTAATATCCTAATGATTCTTGGCATAAAACAAAAAATCTATAATTCTGACCCATACAATTTTTTGGGGATATTGCGAAAAATATACCCAAGTTCCTTAAGACTGGTTTTGTGGCCCAGGGTCACATTTTGTCCTCAAAGTTGATGAGTTAGAAGGAGGAAAAATTTGGCAAGTTTGACAAGGGCCAAATTTCGATGGCTAGACGACTTGGACGCAGCATCTCCAAAACTGCAGCTATTTTGGGGTGTTCCTGGTCTGCAGTGGTCAGTATCTACCCAAAATGGTCCAGGAACAGCAGTGAACCGATATCAGGATCATGGGCAGCCGAGACTCATTGATGCATGTGGGGAGCGAAGGCTGGCCTGTGTGGTCCGATTCAACAGACGAGCTACTATAGCTCAAGAAGTTAGACAAATGAAAATAGAATGTAGGGGTGACCCCTAATAGTCGACTAATCAATGCTTGGATTAGAGGAGCCTGATTTGACCACCAATCTAACAGTCGAATATTAGCAGGGTGTTATTGATTATGCAATTTTGACTATATGGGATAGCTCAAACGTCTGATTTCACATAGAACTACCAGTTTTCTCCCAATAAGTTAATATACAGCCTATTATGATAAAGCTGTAAGAATCTGAAAAAAAAGAAGCTTCAAATTAATATTTTAAAGTGCGTAAATAAATCTAACCACCCCTATAGATTTATGTTTCACTTTCCATAATCCGTGGCCGAAAGAGGATCATTTTGGCGTCAGGGATTTCAAACTTTACCAAGACTCAAACTGACACAGGCAAAGACTGGATTTTTCTAACAGGTAAGGTACAAGTGATTTCAAAACATTTCAGCCGGTGTATATATATCGTGAATATATTATTTACCTGATTTGGTTTTGAATCAAGCACTTCATTGTACTATGATGATATCGCACAGCGCGAGCAGGTCAAACTGCAATGCAGAATAGTAATAACTATGACTGGACTGTAACACCCGTACCATTACAATGAGAACACCATTATAATAAAACACTGTGAATTTTTAGAGTTTAGCTGCCGTGTTTCTGCAAATTGTTTAGTGAAGAACTCGTCCATAAAAGTGTGCATTCAGATCCTAAGGATTTTCATAGTCGAATCTGAGTTTTCGAAACTTGCCGATATTCGACTGATAGTCGAATCTTATGTTTGGGGGCGGGGCAAAATACATAAACAAGTCAGACATAACATAATTACTAATGTTAACACACAGGGAAAATGTGTAATGAACACCTTGGAGATATAAACGGGGTAAATAATGTTTTATGTTTTGATTAACAGATAGCTAACACTTAACGTCAGCGAAACCATAACAATTAAAACAATTTTAACAATAGTGTAATAATATATAATAGCTCTCATTATAACGTTAACCTAAAACATTAGCAAGTTAATGTTCTGCATTTCTGTTTTGAGCTGCGCATGCTGAAGATGACCAGTAGAGTGACAAGGTTGATATCAAGTTTTAAATCAATGAAATTCAACTCATAATTTCATATAGAATATGCTTCGTTATTTATACAACATAACGTTAACATTAAGACTTAAAGGCTATTTGCAAAAAGGACCCGAATGCACATGAACATATCTGCGGGGCTCTGAATGTGAACTCCTTTTGTGGACGCGTTCTTCACGAAACAATTTGCAGAAACACAGCAGCTAAACTCTAAAAATTCACAACGTTTTATTATAATGGTGTTCTAATTATAATGGTATGGGTGTGACAGTCCAGTCATAGTTATTACTATTCTGCATTTTAGTTTGACCTGCTCGCGCTGTGTGCTGAAGAGATATCACCGTAGTACAATAAAGCGCTTGATTCAAAACCAAATGCATCTTATATCAGGTAAATAATAATTTCACAATATATATACACTGGATGAAATGTTTTGAAATCACTTGTACCCTACCTGTTTGAAAAAATCCAGTCTTTGCCTGTGTCAGTTTGAGTCTTGGTAAAGTTTTAAATCCCTGCCGCCAAAATCCTTTGGTCACGGATAATGGAAAGTGAAACATAAATCTATAGGGGTGGTTGGATTTATTCACCCACTTTAAAATATTAATTTGAAGCTTCTTTCTTCTCAGATTCTTACAGCTTTATCATAATAGGCTGTATATTAACTTATTGGGAGGAAAAACCGGTAGTTCTATGTGAAATCAGACATTTGAGCTACCCTATATAGTCAAAATGGCATAATCAATAACACCATGCTAATATTCAACATTTAGATTGGTTGTCGAATCAGGCTCCTCGAATCAAAGCATCGATTAGTCAACTATTCGGGGTCACCCCTAGTATATATTTTGCTATTATTATGTTACATGCCTAGGAATGATCTGAGCTCAGAGAGTGAGTTTGTCATTGTTCTCTACAGGTTGAGTAATTGTGGTGTCACAGATGAAGGTTGTGCTGCTCTGGCTTCAGCTCTGAGATCAAACCTGAGAGAACTTGATCTATCATGGAATAAACTAGGAGATTCTGGTGTGGGGTTTCTTTGTTCTGGACTCAAGAATCTCACTGTAAATTGGAGATACTCAGGTGAGAATCACACATGGTCTGGTACTGAGAAATTATCTTTCTCTCTCTTTTGTTCTCTTTTCTCTTTTTTAAGGATGATTTAAGGAAATAATGTAGAAGAGAGAGAGGGGTTAGAAAGCATCAGAAAAACAGCATGAATCATGAGTCTCTATTTCATTTACATTTACATTACATTTAGTCGTTTAGCAGACACTTTTATACAAAGCGACTTACAAATGAGGACAATGGAAGCAATCACAATCAACAAAAGAGCAATGATATACAAGTGCTAGAACAAGTCTCAGTTAGCTTTAACACAGTACACATAGCAAGGGCTTTTAAATAATATAATAAATACAAAGAAAACAGATAGAATAGAAAAAGAATAGAGCAAGCTAATGTTAGAGGACTATTTTTGCTTTTCTTAATTGTATAATAAATGAAAAGAAAGATAAAATACAAAAAGATTAGAAAGAATAATTTTTAAGAATAATCATATTCAAGAAATAGAATTAGAATAGTGAGTGCTAAAGTTAGAGGGTCAAATAAAGATGGAATAGATGGGTTTTAAGCTGATTATTGAAGATGTCTAGGCACTCAGCTGCTTGGAGTAAGTTGGGGAGGTCATTCCACCGGGAGGGAGCATTTAATTTAAAAGTCTGTAAAAGTGACTTTGTGCTTCATTAGGATGGCACAATCAAGCAACGTTCAAGCCTTCTAGATTGCACATGAGTCTGAAGTAATAAATTTAGGTAAATGGGTGCAGAGCCAGTGGTAGTTTTGTAGGCAAACATCAATGCTTTGAATTTTATGCGAGAAGCTATTGGTAGCCAGTGCAAATTGATAAACAGAGGTGAGACGTGTATTTTTTTCTTCTCATTAAAATTTAATCTTGCTGCCTTGTTCTGGATTAATTATAAAGGTTTGCTAGAACTGAATGGAAGACCTGCCAAGATGCAAAGAGAGCATTGCAATAGTCCAGCCTGGACAGAACAAGAGCTTGAACAAGGAGTTGTGCAGCATGTTCCGAAAGAAAGGGCCTGATCTTCTTTATGTTGAATAAAGCAAATCTGCAGGAGAGTACAGTTTTAGCAATGTGGCCTGAGAAAGTCAGCTGATCATAAAACATAATTTCAAAGCTTCTGGCTGTTTTTGAAGGAGTTATGGTTGATGTGCCTAAGTGGATGGGCAATTATGATGAAACGATAGGTTTGCTGCGAGCGCCAACCTCTCGCTCTCTCTGGTGAGGCCAGTAAGGAAGTGACTAAAACTGCAATTCATCGACTGGCCGCTTGACGCTGGCTGCAAAAGGGAGTCAGCCCCATAGACTCCCCATGTTAAAATGCCCAACTTTACAGCAGAAAAAAAACATCTTTATAGCCTGGTGCAAAAAATGATTTTGGTCTAAATAACTAATTTTGCACTTCATGACAACTGTGAGGGGGGTTAATTTTTCATAATTCATCCATTTAAATTATATTAAGACTTAAAGTTCTGCATAATTAAGGGTGTGGCCACTTGAGTGACAGGTGGATTGCCACTAATGACACTGCTGTCACACTAGGTGGGCGTGGATTCAACAAGTAATTCCCTGCCTTTTTGCCCATTTTTGATTGTCCGGGAGAGTTGCGCGGTGATGCGCTGCCAAGATGGCGATGGCCCGCTCTGCACATTTTAGGCTTCAAAAACACACTTCAGGAGTCTACGGGTGACGTCACGGACAGTACGTCCATGTTTTTATACAGTCTATTGTTTGCTGTAACCACAAGCAGTTCTGTCTTGGCAACCCTCTGGGCAACTAAATGATGTCTATCATTAGCCATTGGCTAATAAATTCTTAGATTTAACTCACCATTGTGTGTGTTTGAGGCTATTTTAAGATTAGCACAGATATATTTTCACTGACTGAGCATTTCAGAGTATCGCTCTCCATCAAGCAATCTGTAGTTTTTCAATTCATCTTAATGGACGCACAGCGCACCTGTATTTGCCAAACTTTAAACTCTCTGTGAAGGCGCATGACTCGCGTAGCTTTGCTGATAGCGTGTTTCTCACACATGCAAAGAGAGAAAGTTTTACTATGCTGAATGGACGTACTACATGTAAACTATATTATATGTAGAATTTTCCTGTCATTATTATATGTTGAATTTTCCTGAGTTTATTTAGAATTATTCACCTTCTTAGAACAAGCAGAAGATATGGTAGTGGGCGGAGTGGGCAGAGCTAATGCGCAAATGGGAATTTCATTGCCTGGGGCTGATTTTACTGTCCCTGTTTTGATTTTAGCAAATCAGATTGACCGAACACAGACAACGTGATTAATATTCATGAACCCAGCAGCTCGTCAATCCGTAGTGCATTGTATATTGTTATCATGGTACTAGAATTAGTCGTAGTCTCTTTTAACAATTATGATCTATTACTTATTTTTACAGAAACCCTAAATGACCAGCAATATTTTAAACATCACTACCAATCTTAGGTTCAGTTAAAATGAAAAATATGCATTCATACATGGTTACCAAGTTTTAGTTCTAATCACTAAAGTTCTAATTAAATAGTGCTTAATACCATAATATAATGCTTGACTGACTGATTAAGAAGCTAAGATTTAAGAAGTTGTGCCACCTTACAAAGATAAGCTGACTGGAATCATATATATATATACAGTATATGTGTGTGTGTGTGTGTGTGTGTGTGAAATATAGTATATCAGTCTGGTGAGTAAACTGAAAATGAACTAGCCAATGGCGATTATATTGCCAAGCTGTACATAGTAGCGCTGCAACTAACGATTATTTTTTTCTGTCGACTAATCTAACGATTATTTTTTCAATTAGTCGACTAATCTAACAATTATTTTTATTACAATAAATAATTAATCTTATGTTCTTTTTTTAATTAGCTAATGAATCCTTTGTATAACTACAAAAAAAATAAGTACAACTTCTAATATAATATTTCAACCTTTATTAATTTTCAACTTATGTGGTTGAAGTTTTTACAGTATAAAATAATAAAGAGGCAAAGAAAATTATTTTACTATTGTAAGTATGAGTTTATGATAGCGTTTATAATTAAACCACAGTAGCCATACATGTACAGTTGTCTGAGATGTCATGAAATGTTCTTTAGCATCACAAACCATAAAATGTAGTCAGGGTTCTGCTATGGTTTAGCATGGTTTCCAGAGATCTGGAGCTGATTCGGGGTAGCTCGGTGGTTTGTGACTGTTGTCTAGCATCGCGCTGTCTTTTTGTTCACACATCACGTCTTTTGCGCGCTCAAGTTCATCATTTCCTATGTAGGCGCGCGATAAGCGCGTTCATAATGGAAGCGACGTGGTCGCGATGCGCTCGTTTTTTCCAGGCGTGTCCGCACCGCATCGAGTTAAAAACATCTCAATGCCGCAAGCGCAAGAATATCAGACCTGAACCAGGAAGTTGGTCACCAGATCACACGGTAACCAGTTAAACCGTAACACCAGAGAGCACCAAGATGTTTTCCTCTGAGGTGCTGTGGTACACCATATCGGTTTTGTGAAGGGAACAAAGGGCCATTTTATTTGTCCTCTGTTTAAAGTATTCCCATACTTTTGATAACCGTGGTCTCTGTTTTTGTAATAGAGTGCAACTTTCTCCATTCCCAGTATGCCATTACGTGAGATGTAAACAAACAGTGTGACGCGTCGACGCATTTCACGCATGTCTACGTATTTTTGTAGTCGATGTAATCGATGACGTCGACGAGTCGTTGCAGCACTAGTGCATAGAGTACTGCTTGGCAAGGTTGAGTCGAAGGTGATGGTCCTTCATCCAGCAAGAAATGTCTGTTACAACCAACTGAGATGCTAGCAGCTACTGTCGGATCAACAGGATGGAATGAGAGGTAGAGTTGAGTGTCATCAGCATAGCAGTGGTATGAAAAGCCATGTTTCTGAAAGATAGAACCTAATGATGCCGTGTAGACAGAGAAGAGAAGTAGTCCAAGAACTGAGCCCTGAGGCACCCCAGTAGTTAGATGTTGCGACGTGGACACCTCACCTCTCCGAGATACTTTGAAAGACCTATCAGATAGGTAAAACTCAAACCACTGAAGTGTGGTTCCTGGTTGTTCTGTGTGAGAAAGGCAGAGACTTGGTTGAACACAGCTTGTTCAAGTCTTTTTGCAATGAAAGGAAAAAAGGAAAATTGGTCTGTATTTCTCTAAAAGAGATGGGTTGAGGGTGGGTTTTGGAGTTATACGAGCCTGTCTGAATGATGAGGGGGAAAAAAAAACAGTGTGGAGGGATGTGTAAATGATGTGAGTGAGTGCAGGTACAACTGCAGGAGAAATGGCTTGAAGGAGATGAGATGAAATAGGATAAAGCGGGCAAGTAGTAGGATGATTAGAACAGGTGAGTTTGGAGACTTCTGCCTCAGAGAGTGAAGAGATTGATGTGAATGAGTGTATGTTTGCTGGTAAGATGTGCTTGACGGATTGTGTTGTGGAAAATTGTGTACTGATGTTTTAAATTTTATTAATGAAAAACATGGCAAAGTCATCAGCTATTAGAGCTGATGCAGGAGGGGGAGGAGGAGGACAAAAGAGCGAGAAAAATGTTTTAAAAAGCATGCTAGAGTTAGACAAATTGTTAATTTTGTTATAGTTTAAAGATAAAAATTTGACACCACCTATACCATTATATGAACAAGCAAGCAAGATTTTTTTTTTCATTCAGCTTTTTGAACAAAACAATAATGCAGAGCCTGTGGCATAGAAGCCATAGACAGTTCCCTAGGGCGCAAAATTACTGGGGGACAGTTTTCTTTCTTTGTTTTTGTTTTTTTGTATTGTGCGCTCCTATACCCATATATAAAGCAAAATAATATCTGACAGTTAACATAATTTTAGCAAGGATCAATAATCAAACTGATTAAAATAATGTTAAAATAAAATTAAAAAAATTGACATCAACGAAAATTCATAAAATTTGACAAGGTTGGACTAATTTAAAAACTTTCTGCTTCATGACATGATTATAATATATTATCATAAATGCTCTTAAAATATAATTTCAAAAAAAATGATCAGGGGCACAAGGCAGAATGCAGGGCAAATAAGAGGAGCAGAAAAAAAATCTCAATATGGGGATAAAATCACAAGTTAACGGCTGTGTATTTGCCCGTGATGTTTATGTAGTATTTTGAAATAGCCTTTTTTGAACATCTTAACCAGCAACACTGACACCATGGAATGTTTTTGCTTGAGTTAACTGCTTATTTAATTTTACTTTATTTTCTTTAAAATAAATTTAAGCTTCTTTAATTTTGTTTTAATATCAGTTACATACTGCATGCTTTAGTTCACCAAAAAGTGTCTAATTGTCTTTTGAAAAATACCATGACTAGGACTATAATCTAGGATTCATAAAATGAAATATTTAAGTATAAGTATATCATTTTCCACTGTACCTATGCACAAAATTGAAATGCAAGGTATGGGTATGCTAATTAGACTAACTAGCTAGCTGGCTAACATGTACAAATAAATTCCAAATAGAGCCTTTATTTTGTTGCCTTTGTTGTCTGTTGGACTATTTTAGGCATTTCATATTGCTCATATTTCCCTTTATTGTAATAAATACTTGTCACTGTAGGCATAGTTGTGGGAGTAGCTCATGTCTGGTCTCTTCAATAGGCTAATTTAACAGGTTCACTCATAAATTACCTACAAGGCACTTCAACAATCTCCATTTATCACAATTTATTTACTACTTATTAATATTAATACTTATCAGTATTTATGTAATGTTATAGTATAGTAAAGAAAAATCTGCATTTTCAGATACTTCATTGTACTGGTCACACCATGTGTTCTTAAACTTCAGAAATATATTATCTAATGTTTTTCAGCTCTTCATATCTCTTCAAATTCAGTTTGAATTCATTTTTTATTCATCAGGTAAGGAACTCAAGTTCATTCATAGGCGTAATTTGCAGGTGGGACAGGTGGGACAAGATCAACAAATTATTCTTCCATAATCTAATTAGGGTAATAAATAAATTAAAAGGTTGACTCCTTACGCATGAATAACTTGTGCAGTACAATAATGACCTGATTTTCACACTTTGTCACACTTTTCTTAAAACTTATTTTAAAAATGGAGCCCTTCCTTCTGCTAAGTTGGCCTGCCCTCTACTAAAGATTTTTCTAGTCAATTAGTCGCACGTTATATTAAGTTGATTAATATAATATAGTAACCATACTTTAATATATAGGCATTCCATGTATAAAGCAATTGCCTCAAAGCACCGGCAAATTGATATGAACGTGTCGGGGGCGAAGAGTAAGAATCACTTATTATTTAATGATGTTTTATTAACAAGATTCGGAAGAAGCACGTCAGTTACTTAGCCTAATCAACACAGGTGGACCACAATCAAGTAATCAATATCATAGTATAAATATTGCAGACTTATCTCTATCCATTGACGATTTATCAGCATCCCTCCTCCACCCCATCTCCTCACTTCAAGTTCACTTTATAAATAGACGGGGAAGGGGGGTAGTCTAGGTTCGGGCCATTCCCGAGCTCAGAGCCCTTCCCTGGACAGCACAACAAATACACATACCATACCTCAGCTAATTAAATGTAAGCGTGAACTCGTGAATTAATAAACTAGTGCTTTCTGAGTCAGTGTCGGGTGCAAAGCTGAGGCCGCCGAAAATCGAGTGGGCTAGTTTTCCTTATATATTTTTTTTTTTGTACATATAAAAAATAATAACCTGTTTTGGTTATATTTACTATTATAATTGCTACTAAATTTTTTGAGCAATCACACTGTCGTGACCACGGCATTGTACAACAGATGTACAACAGCTGCCATTTGTGTTGCATATGAGAAACATCAAACAACAACTTGTTTCAATTGCGCAGTGCTTCGAGTGTAGAGCTTGGTTTATCCAGGTTTAGCCTTAGACTTTTTTTTTTTTTTTAGTCCTAAGTGTTTGCTAAACGTTCTGTAATTTATATTTTGGATAATTCAGATTCACTTTGCTCGGCAGTGCAACATTGAATAGAAATGTCTTTCCAGAAAGGCGATAACACAATTTCAATGAACAACATAGAGCCAAGACAGTTATTTTGGAAATGTATCTAGCATTCTGCACACTTTAATTTAATGAAGGCTTCACATTTATATAGATATAGAAACTGATAAGCCCTATCCACCTTATTTTAAGAGTCATTAACTGACCACATCAATTTGACAATTGTCAGGTACATAAGCCTATGAGTTTCTTTTCTTTCTCTTTTTCTTATCTCGTGTGTGCAAGCATGAGAGAAAGAGAGAGAAAGAGCACACGGAACACACACAACACGGACAAGAACCTGTAGAGGACAGCATATTTTAATGCTTCAGTAACTAACAATTTAGTTTCCATACAAAGTAAATATTAGTTTAATTAAGTTATTTGAAACATGTAATTGGATACAATATTAACTGACTAGTTGACTAGTATTTTCAGTGCCAACTAGCAGCAGCAGTGCGATGCATCCCTGTCCATAACAACTGTGTCATTGTACTCTACAGGTTGAGAGATTGTGGCATCACAGATGAAGGTTGTGCTGCTCTGGCTTTAGCTCTGAGATCTAACCCCTCACACCTGAGAGAAATGGATCTGTCTAACAACAAACAAGGAGATTCAGGATGTGAACTGCTCACGGCTCTAATGAATTCTTCACATTATAAACTAAAGAAATTGCTGTAAGTACAAATAATTTCAAATAAATACTAATGTTTTCATTCTAAATTAATAAAGCAGAACATTTATCTAGGTGTACGCCTAATGTACTGTACATTAACATTAGTAGAATTGGTAGTTATTCCAAACAAAGGCATGCAAATTAAAATAGACAGGTATTGACTTTCAGCTTGGTTTGTGCTAATTTTAGGATTCCATTAAGAAATCATTAATTTTCATCTTTTTTTTTTTTCTTTTTTACAAATGTGATGCACAGAGAAATTTGGCTCATTCATAATTGATCTGTGCTCAATTAGCTAAGACATATTTAAAACTTTTATTACTTCAGTTGAATGTCTGATTTTAATGACTGTGTTTTTTATTTTAGGATTTTCAGTCAAACATCCATACCAGAAACGGTTACAACAGAATGGTGATAGCGAACAGAGGTCCTGAAACTGCAGATTCTTTTTGGGATGATTGGTTAAATTGATTGGGCTTTTTTAGCCATAATGGCAAAATCTGAAGGCTGTCCACCATTTTGAAAGATTACACTAAGGGTGAACTATTGTAATTTGTAACTGTAATCCCCACTGCGTCCAGTTGGTGTGTGCTCCAGTGTGGCAGCAGAGCGTGGGGTCAGCCTCCAGAACAAAATATTCTTGTCCAAGGCAAAGGCACAAAATCTGACAATTGCCTCTATATCAGTCTCCCTTGTTGTGTTTGATTGAGCACAGGTGATCTGGTCTGTTAGTTATAAAGTTAGTTATAAACTAACATTATAATTACATAATTTTATTTCTGCTCCAGTTTTTTTAAATATATATTTATATTTCTGTCATAAAAACTGTTGTTTTTTCCACTTCATGTTTAGTATAATTTTAAAGGTATCTTTGCAATTAGTACATTGGTCTTAATTTCACAGTAGTCATTTGTATTATAAGAAAGATTGAGAACTTTTGTAGAATTGTGTTCTGCTGCACCCCTTTAGGGGTCTTTGAGAATTGATCTCCAACCAGGTGTGACACTAATGTGACCACAGGAACCTAAAGAACCAAAAGGACTTTTATGTTTTTACATCTGATTTGAAGATTTCTTTGTTGTCTGGTCTGAGCATTTAAGGGAAGTGACACAACACTACAGGGCGATTCTGTAGTCAGATCAGCCAGGGGCGGACTGGCCATCTGGAGCCACCAGGACTTTTCCCGGTGGGCCGCTGGCCAATGTGGGCCGACCCACCCGGTACACAAATATATTTTTAAATAACGGAAATCATAATATGACATCTCTTTTTTACCTAAATGGATGAGTGAGTAGATCGCGCAGGCACGGCCGCGGCCGACAAGGAGTGTGTTTTGTTTGCATGTGATTTGCCCTCCCTCCATTTAGTTTGGTCTACTCCATTGCGTATCTTCAAACAGTACACGCCCACTTTCACATTGTCTAATCAGTGTTGCCAACTTTGTGAATTTGTCACTAGATTTAGCGACTTTTCAGACCCCCTTAGCCCCCTTTTTTCCATAGACAGTAAAAGAAATGGACACAGCGACCCCATTAGATTCAATGGAGACAAGTGAAGTCAATTAGAAGCACGCATTTCCTGGGGGTCGAGCATAATGCACAGACTCAAACTGAGCTTGATGACGTATATGTCACTTGAGCAACCTGTCTGACAATTATCAGTCTTCTAATCACTGTGTCAAGAGAAATCTGAAATTCCTGATGAACTCAAATCCACAGAGGAGATGACGCTAACATTCACATCAGCACTTTTAACAGGTTCCATAGTTAATGCTCGTGTTGTCTCTTGGAAATCTGTCTAATTTTAATTCTGCCCATAGATAAATCAGCGCAAGGTTAGTAATGCGAGTAGAAAATCACTTACACATTTATCCACAAAAAACAAGCCCGATTATCATGGTTATATAATCGTCCTATTTCAAATTTCATGACACCTCCGAAACGCGTCCACCTATCACGCCGCCATCTTGGCCCCCCTAAATCCCGCCTGAAAAGTCACTAAATGTCGCTAGATGACATCATACGCATATTATCTTGCCCTTTCTTGCATTTTAATGCAGCCAAATTCTCTGTAAAACATATTTTTATGCTATAAGTGGTGTTAAAAATTATTCTGCACATTAATAAGCCAATGCGTCATTGTGGTGATGTGGTGCGCTGCTGTGGTCCAGAAAGTCCAGGGCCACTTTTAGGTCCCAGTCCGCCCCTGAGATCAGCCTGTAGTGTAGAGTGCATCTCATATGCTCCATATATCTTTCTGAAGTCAGGTATATTATTATTTAATTATTTAATTGTGTTGAACACATTGTGTCTATAGAGCACACTGTATAGTTGTTTGTGTTACTACCTGTGCACATTGGCTAGTTACGTTTATTCTCTAAAAAACCTGAGTGCTTTGCTATACATTTTAGGTCATGTGTCTTAAATTAGGATATCGTAAGATCCACATGAAGCTAGCGTGAGACTTAAAAGAGACATTAGGTTTCCAGTGAACAGATAATTGAAAGTATAGTCTGCAATAATCAAATATCAAAATTGATACATAATCAACCTTTGAGAGCAATTGAAACTTCCCTGATAATTGCTCCCTTGCACCCTCTCACTTGACAGTGAGCAAATTGTTTGTTTTTACTGTATGTGTCTAGTTATATATTCTGAATACTAGATTAATATTTATGGCTCTTTAGAACAGCATTTCATAAATGTTAATGACTCTATCTGACTACACAGTATGGAAATATTAGTAACTCTGTTAACTTGTATAGATGTATTAAATATATATATATATATATATATATATATTATATATATAATTCAGATCACACTGTTTGAAATGTTTCTTATTCTCTCTCTCTCTCTCTCTCTCTCTCTCTCTCTCACACACACGCACACACACAAAACACAATTTTTGTTTTAGAGCTACTTTACAGCATAATATGAACTGCCATTACTTTGGAGCTGCTTTGAAGAGATCTGTACTATATAAAACACAATTTAAATAAATATGACTTGACAAACAACAGTGCTGTCTCCTTATTACTTATAGCAGCTTGTTAAAAACTGGCCAAGATGTCACTTTTAGAACTAAAATAATTTTTTTATTTTACATTACGTATTTAAAAACTGCCTTATTTTAATAGTCGAAAAAAAAAAAAAAATCTAATTCACATTATAGATCTTACAAGCTGAAAATGAATCGACATATAATTGTTTTTCTAAGTCACACTCAGACAAACACAATCTGACTGAACTAATAACACACAAACAGTTGTACTTTTTAAATACTGAAGGCGCTGAGCGACCAGTGACTGGACACAAAGTATGTGAAACGGTTTTTTTTTGTCCTCTTCAATAGAGAACATTATTGATCAAACTTATCATAAAAACAAGAATTATCCATTAACTAAAATATTTGTATGGGGAGGGATGGCCACAATTGGTCACGAGTCCTACAAGCAGAAACAAAAAATGTTTGTTGGATGTTTTACTGTTACATTAGAATACAAGTTACTAAAATTCAAGGTTTATCTTATAGGGCCTTATAATACACCCGGCGCAATGTGATGCAAGGCGCAGCGCATTGAGTGCAAGTGTGTTTGCTAGTTTCAAACCGGAGGCGTTCACATTTTCCCGTTCAGCGCCATGTCGTTTAATTGGCAAATGCATTTGCGCCCATTTGTGCACCCATGGGCGTGCTGGTCTAAAAAAGAGGTGTGTTCAGGCGCATTGTTGGCGCACTGCTATTTTAAGGAGGTGAAAATAGGCCATAGACCAACTCAAACCTGGTCTAAAGTCTAAAGTCAGGGGTTTAATATTTCTTTTGTTATTTAAAGAGTGCGTTGGTAGAAAATACGCTTCTGGGTGGGTCCACAGTGTGCGTTGACTTTGCACAGGGATGCGAATCACACAAACATGCCAAATAAACAAAAAGATTACAATGTAAAAAAATATTATTGTGTAGGCTGCATAAATATAAAAATGTAATGATGGATAGTCATTGCATGTATTAGAATTAGGCTACCTATTTGCGCACGAGCAGATCAGTTTCTTTGCTTGAGAAGCGTTCAGCTTTTCCGCGAACAGAATCCGCCATGGCGCCAACGCATCTCGCTCTTAAAGGGAATGGGAGATGACACTCTGGTTGGTTTATTGAATGTTACGCCCATTACTTATTAAGAGAATATGGACAACCCAATCCAAAAAAATACACCCGGCACACGGACCATTTTTCCGTTTTAAAATCAAGTATAGGTCTCTGCAGGAAAGTAATGGGAGTTACCAGATCAGGGTGTTTTTACACCATGATACCTGATTGGCTGATGTCATAGTGATGTTAGGTTTAGGGGTGGGGATGGGTAAGGGGATTTTGATTGCATGATTTAGAAACACCCAGCAGTTTGAAAACACCAACATGGTGATAAAACACCACTTTTGCTCTGCAGAGACCCAAGTCTCATTAAAATGGCAAAAGTGGATTTGGACATGCCCTGAGTGTTCCTGTGCCATGCACTTTACACATTGCGTTTAGATCGTATAAAATTAGGACGTATAGTCTGCCTGTATTACCTATAATCACTAAACATATTGGTAACACTTTAGAATACGGTATCTTACTTACTACATAACTAATAAGGAATTATTGAAGAACTAACAGGTGATTATTCATTAACACTTAACTCACTACTGTTAACTACTAAGAAAGATGTGTTAACTAATCAGTATGTAATATAATTTTATGATTGTGTTAAGTAACAGTTAGCTAATAAGTAACTAATGTATTCTGTCATACCTCCTGAAGAACTACTATTAATTATCTATTAGTTAAGGTTTAAGAAAAATAACTATGAAATAACTACTACTGAACAGGTATACTCAAATAATCACTGTAATAATGGGTTTTAAAAGAGTGTGTCATTGTTCTCTACAAGTTGTATTACTGTGGCATCACAGATGAAGATTGTACTGCTCTGGCTTCAGCTCTGAAATCAAACACCTCACACCTGAGAGAACTGCATCTGTCTGAGAATGATCTAGAAGATTCTGGCGTGGGGATACTCTCTTCTGGACTCTTGAACCCTGACTGTAAATTGGAGATGCTTCGGTGAGAGTCACTCATCAGACAAATTCTCTCTTTTTTCTGATTTAACCTGTAACCTGCGGTGATATGAACAATATGACAATCTTTGGGATGTCGTTCAGTGGACCCTTACCTTAGAAACTAAATTGGGATTTACAGCTGTGGATCCGTTTATGACTCATTATTAAGATGAATCTGGTACAAACTGTATTTTGATAATGCATGTTTTGATGTGTGCTGCTTACACAAATTTAGCAAGTGCATTCTTATAAGCTTTTCAATGAAAAGCATGATCTATCGTCGATTCTTGAGGCTAAGATTTTTAGAATGATATACAGTTTGTCAAGATGAATTATGTCCTTTTTCATTTAATCTATTTTTAAGCATTAAACACGTGCAAACAAAGAGGGTTCAGTGTGCTGGTTAACCCCAGGTGCAGGTTAACAGGTTTAGAAAGCAGCATAGATGAGAGAGGGGAGTTGGAATCAGAAAGCACCCGGAGCTGCCTGGATACGCGCTAAGGTCTCTGTGTGAGCGTTCCCTTTCGAGATGGTCTCTCGACATTGCATACAGCGTAAGCTGATCAAATTGGGTAACGTGTACTTTCACGCATGTCAATGAGGGGTGGTCGATACTACTAATACTTAAATAATGATATGAGTCATTTTATTTCACGCTAACATTGCTTTAAGTAAAGTTTTCATGACATCAAAAGTTTTGATGACATTGAAATTTCATAATTTTTATACATTTTTATATGAAAAAAAAAAAAAGAATAAAAAATCTACTGGATAATCTCTCAAATTTACTAAAACAGTTAAACAGTAAGTGACAAAACTGCTAACAAAGAAATTAATTACTAGCAATAGAACAAAGACACAAAGGAAATGGACCTACATGAAAAACTTCAAGCACTACTTAAACTGTATGTTATGTACAAAAAACACTGCTGTCTTCACTGTGTTAATATAGATTTATTCCTATTAATATTACAAAAGTGACTCAGTCAATAGCAGCAACAGATTTTCTCTATTGTTTGATTAACATTAATGACATTGCCTGCACCAGGTTTATTAGCCTGCTGTCCCTTTAAAACCAAATGCACAGATATAATATACTGATACACACGAGTTCCCTATCGAACAGGAACTTGCTTGCTGCTAATGAAGAAAGCCCTGTCTACTCTGTTACTGAAGCCTGATTTGTTAATGTGTGTGTAGCTGCACAAACCAGTGGTGCTTTAGCCCGCCAGAAGTGACAAAAAGGCACCTTGATCTGCAAGGGTGTTTTACATGTGAAGATTAGCTTCGCTCATTTGCATAGAGGTGGTTGACCTTTGATCTTTTTTTTTTTTTTTTATGATTCCATCGAGCGCATCATTGGCCATTAACAGATTGGTACAAAGGTTAAAAAAAATACACCTAAAAATGCAAACACTGGATGTCATGTGTATATATTACCACTATTTTAAGTTTCTAGGGACAATCTGATCAAGCAATTGAAAAGTGTGTCATTGTACTCTACAGGTTGAATAATTGTGGAATCACAGATGAAGGTTGTGATGCTCTGGCTTCAGTTCTGGAATCAAACCCCTCACACCTGAGAGAACTGGATCTGTCTGACAATGATCTAGAAGATTCTGGTGTGATGCATCTCTCTTCTGGACTCGGGAATCCTGTCTGTAAACTGGAGAGACTCAGGTGAGTTTCACACACGCTCTTGTACTCAAATTCTCTTTTTTTTAAGATTTAAGATTAAAGTAATGTAGAAGAGAAAGAGTTAGCTGACTAACAAAATAGCTGTAGAAACAAAGAAGTTTGTATTCAAAGCCAAAAAGCAAACACACTAGAACATTTAATGTTTCAAAAAAAAAAAAAACTCAGAAATGTGTATCTTCTAAATTCTCCTTTTGCGTTCAGAAAATGTCATACAGCTTTTTGAACTACACTAGTGTAAGTAATTAATGTCTCCTGTCAAAAAGTTATTTTGTAAACATGGAAATAGTTGGATTCTTGCCGAATGAGGGATATATGAGCCCATAACCATGGATTAAACTATATGTCAGCTTTCTGTTTTATGTGTAGCTATAAAAGCATTTATAATTGAAGTTTACTGATCACACTGTGTGTTCATAGGCTTCAGAAATATATCATGTTTTTCAGTCTTCTTCTGTCCTCATAATCAATTTTATCACAGTTTGCGTTCATTAAGGTAAGGGACTCAAGTTTATTTGTATATCGCATTTCACACTGCAAAAAAAGGATGATGTTTGTGAATTGTGGACAGAAGTAAGTAAAACCTACCCACGATTACACTAAAATGAGTCAACAAATTACTTTATATTAGGGTAAAAATTAGTACAGTAAACTGTTGGAACGAATTGTTAATTTATGATACGGATATTTTTTTCATGTATGTCAGGTCTGGTGCTCTGTACGTGTGTGTGTGTGTGTGTGTGCTCTTGTTTTTGTATCATATCAGGACACAACTCTGTATAATGACATGGGTATGACACAGGTATAACAAGGAGAGGGTGACTTATGAGGACATAACCCATGTCCCCATTTTTCAAAATGCTTATAAATCATACAGAATGAGTTTTTTTGAGAAAGTAAAAATGCACAAAGTTTCCTGTGAGGGTTAGGGTTAGGTGTAGGGTTGGGTGTAGGGTGATAGAATATACAGTTTGTACAGAATAAAAACCATTACACCTATGGGATGAACACACTTGTTCAAAACAAACGTGTGTGTGTGTGTGTGTGTGTGTGTGTGTGAAAAAGAGAGAAAAGGTACACTTACAGACAAGACTGTAAGAGAACGGCACATTTTAATGCTTCAGTAACTAACATTCTACTTTCCATATAAAGTAACTATATAGCTTAATTAGTTTAGTTATTAAAACATTTAACTGGATACAATATTAACTGACTAGCTGACTGTTTTTTCCAAAGCTAACTAGTAGTGCAGTACTGCTCATCTCTATCCTAAAAACAGTGTGTCATTGTTTTCTACAGGTTAAGACATTGTGGTATCTCAACAAAAGGTTGTGCTTCTCTGGCTACAGCTGTGAGATCGAACCCCTCACACCTGAGAGAACTGAATCTGAATGTGAAAAAACTGCGAAAATCAGGACGTGAACTGCTTACTGTTCTATTGAAGTCTTCACTTTATAAACTAGAGTCACTGCTGTAAGTAATGATAAGTAAAAAGAACTGTAACACTGTAACATAAAGAGTTTAATTCATCTTCATTGTAGTCTCTACACTGTAGATGGTTTAATTTTAATGTAAATTTAATGTAAAGAAAATGCACCATGATTTGACCACAGAAAATCCCAGCTAATAGGGCTATTGATTCAGAAAGAGCTTGTGTTTAAAATAGCTGACAAACATGCAATTGCTCTGTAAAATGTGTGTTCACTAGGGATGCAAGTGTACATTGAGCCCACGGTTCGATACATACCTCAGTTTTTTAACCACGGTTTTCAGTTTGTTCCGTTCCGATGGCTTGTCACTTTTTTTTTTATTGCAATAGTCCTTTAATTCACTTAAAAGCAAATAATAATAATAATAATTCATAAATAAATCCACTTTCCTAGTACGCATTCCTAGTGTATTATAGTTACTAGTATAATTTAAAATAAATAAATAAATATATAAATATATATATATATATATATATATATATATATATATATATATATATATAAATGAACACTTCCAGAACAAAAAGCTTCTTAACACTGGCATCTTACAGCTGCTGGGATCCCATATGTAAGCTGGGGAACAAATTAATTAAAATTTGAAAAATTAAAATATATTTAAATATGAATAATATGTCACTCAAATGTGGTTGGGTATGTATGGAAGTGTGTCCATTTGAGTAGGGTGATGTGTAAAACAATGCTTGCAGTCTTGCAGTACCCCCGGGGGTTTGTCTTGCTACTCTTTCCGCTTTCAAAGCATGGCTCCATGGACAGGTGTGTGGATTGTTTGCTAAGAATATAACCATACCACCAACACTAACTGTATGCAATTATAATTGTCATAAATATACTTGACGGAAGTGGTCCTGATTGAACTGTATATTTGTATTTGTGATGTTATCTGTCAACTTCATGTAAAGCGCTCTATGAAAGGCTCTTTATAAATAAAACATTATTTTTATTATGAGTGCTGCCTCTTTACTCCAACAACTTTAAAAACTGATGTCACTGCTAGTATTAATGTGATGCTGATGGAACTCTAGAGATGAGAACTTAATGTTGCAGTAATTGTGAAGGAAGCTGTCCTTTCAGAGATGCTGTGAAAGAAATACCAATCAAATTATGTTTAGCATAAATTCATTACATCGTACAACAAGGCAGCATCATTTTATTTCTCCAGTTATCTAAAAAAAGCATATTTTTGTGTCATCTTGTCTGATTTGGCATTAGTATTACAAAAGATCTGTTTTATTCTTGCATGTATGAACATAATCTTGCAACAGAAATAAAGATCAGCTTATAAATATAGAAAATATCTTCTGCACATTCAACATAAACTGATCATATTAAAGTGTGAATAATGTGGTTTGGGGAATTTTGTCAAGGCTTATTTTCTAATTTAACCTATCTCTGGGCTTACTATGATTAGCAATGTGTATTATGTTAAAAGAGACCATTCAAAGGATGGCACACACATCTATCGCTGTATGTTTAACATTTAAACTAGCTAGTGCGCTGAAGGTTGGCGACTTTTTACCTATAAAACAGAAACTTGCTGATTTACTAGATAAAACCAACACAGCGGTTCATATGCATAGATTATTTTACATGATATGAAATGTGCACTGCAAACACGAGCATTATTTATGCTCATCTCCGTCTGTACGCCGTAGTGCATTCAACCAGAGAAGGGTCTGGCTGCAGACCATGGGCGAGTGGAGCTCCACTCTCAAAACCGGAAATACGTCACCTCCACTTGAAAACATCAAGATGGCGTCGCGGGGAGTACTTCAAACTTAAACTCAGGTAATTTTATCTCTGCATCGCTAAAATGGTGAACTGACGCTGTTGTAAACGTGCAGTGTAAGAAAAACGCACAGGGCTTACGTGAAATTACTAACAAAAGAATTAATAAACACTATGGATTTATAGATTTATATCGCGAGCAATGTTAATGTCTGGCCACTGATCATATATACACAACATAATTTATAGATCAATGTGTCTGTCCAATGTGTTTTTTATTAAGTTATCAAGTTCAATTACAAACCTTTACGCCACATTTCAACAACTGAACACATATAATTAGTGTTGATACAGCCAAATAGAAAGAAAAAAGATGGAAAAAAATAACAAATAACAATAATCACACCATAAGATAAAACAGAATAAATAACGGAAAGAAAAAGAAAGATGTCTTAGGGTCTTATTCTAACAACAAAAACAAGTTCAAAGCATACAAGAGTTTCTGGGCGTTCCTGTCAATCCTGTAATGAAGAGACTTTGCAAATATCTTTAGTTCATTCTTCCATCCGCTGAAGAGAGGTTTAACCTTTAAAAACATACTTATCTTACTTATCTACTTATCTATGAAT
The DNA here is from genome assembly GCF_023724105.1 of Carassius gibelio. Lineage (NCBI taxonomy): Eukaryota > Metazoa > Chordata > Actinopteri > Cypriniformes > Cyprinidae > Carassius > Carassius gibelio. Next base: position 599,771 of record NC_068385.1, on the reverse strand, counting down.
CTAGTATTTGCACAAAGTAATTAAGTTATTTATCAAAAAGTCTAGGATCTTTTCCTTCAACAATACTCCAACCTTAACTGAGATCACAGTCAAAGGGTGTATTGATATCTGTTTGAAATGAAGCCAGTTTTGAAATTCCAGCCAAAAAGTCTGTACAGATTCACATTTCAAAAACATATGATCTACAGTTTCAATATCTTTCTCACAGAACCCGCATGAATTGTTCTCCCAATTAAATCTTTCTTGTAGGAAGTGATTAGATGGATAAATGTCCTTTAGAATTTTAAATGTTACTTCTTTGGCTTTAGGAAGAACTGGATAAGTAAAATAAAGCTTCCTTATTTTCTTTGCCTCTTCTTCACTATATTCTTGAAGAACATACTTTCTTTTCAGTTGACTGGGGAAGTAAAGTTTGGATAATACATTCTGATAAACTTATTTGTTAATTGTTTGCTCTTTTAAATTTTTACCTTTAGTACATGACAGATAGCATAGATGCAACTTAGTTTTTGGGGGCTTGTGGTAAAATAACGTAGTGAATAATGAAAGGACACGATCGTTTTGTATGTGTATTCCTTTAGCATTTGTTGTATAATTTTAAAAGGTCATATGAGGAGGTTGTTTTCATATTTAATTTTTCATTCACCTCCAGGGATAGGATTGGCATAGAAGATGCAGCACTCTTTACATTTTAAATGTATGTTGCCACCCTAGAAGTCAAGGTCTTTTTACATGTGACATTAACATGTTTATTTTTTCTATTTTGTTGTTCTGTTATTCTATTGTTTGACTTTTTTGTTTCAGATCAAATGTATATCAAGTGTTATCCATCCTGATAACACCTCCACAAATAGAGACTGGAACTTCTGAGCACCATCACCTTGTCTGCTATGGGACTGCGACTTTGGTAGTTGATACGATGGAGCTTCTTCTTCCTGTTATAGCAGTGATCCTCAAATCTGGCTCGCGAGTTTCATGCAGAGTTTAGCGCAGACTCCAATTAAACACACCTGCCTGTGATTTACTAATGATCCTAAAGACACTGATTAGCAAACTCGTGCGTGTTTGATTAGGGTTAGAGCTAAACTTCGCAGGAAAGTGGATCTCGCGAGCCAGATTTGAGGATCACTGTGTTATAGCGTCCTGTGTTTCACACTGCGCATGCGCAGAACGCCTACATGCAATGCAGCGAAAATTACAGCTGTTTGGAAAAGCATATGCATTTTTACTTGGTTTTACTGGCACTTGAAGCCTTCAGAACGTGAAAATATCGATCCTAAAGTATTGTGGCAGAGCAAATGAACACCTCCCAAAAACAAGAGTGCCCAGAGTGCTGCTTATGTGATTGTGGCGCATGTTTGTGTTTCTGAGTGCATTCTTTCGAGTTTCTCTATGCATAATTTCATAGATATGTGGCTATATTTAACCACTGGTTCATCTAAAACTCTTACATTATCTGTAGTTAAATGGCATGGTTTGATATAGTGCTCAGGTAAATTTGATCTAAGTAAATGTTAAACTTTTGAAATTCAGAAAAAAAGAACCACATATTGATGAATCAATACATGAAAATTATGTATCTGTGTCCTGTTATTTATCTTTTGGTATGCATTTCAGAAAAAAAATGGTTAGGATTCAGGTGTAGTTGCAAATAGTGATTAATCATGATTAATCCACTGAAAATTCTGATTAATTTGATTAAAAATTTTAATCATTTGACAGCCCTAATATATATATATATATATATAAATACATTCACACACACACATACACACACAAGTTGAAGACTGAAATTAATGACAAAAGATATTATCTAATCTTGAATGTTTTGTTATCAATGTTGTGCAAGTTACTTCCAAACTGTAATACATTATAGATTACTTGTTACTGTCATTTAAAAGTAGTTCCTTACCTCACAATATTAATCTCTCAGAATTGTAATGTGCTACGTGGCTCCTGTATTACTTTTGAGTGACTTTCACTAAAATATAACAGAAGTAGAACTTAACATTCTAAAATGTCAAAATGTACTGCAGAGCATTGCACATCCAGTCAAGTGCGATATGGAGCATAATGACTGTGGGCTTTTCAGGCTACTAACAATATAGATTATAATTGGCAAAGTGAAGGCTCAAGACAATGCAAGGCTGAGATCAAGGTATCAAGAGCCACCACACACAGAAGTGTCAAGGAATTTGCTGAACCACAGACAACATCATCAGCGTCTTACCTGTGCTAAGTAGAAGAAGAACTGGACCTTTGCCCACTGGTCCAAAGTCCTGTTTTCAGATGGGAGCAGGTTTTGTATTTCATTTGGAAACCAAGGTCCTAGAGTCTGGAGGAAGGGTGGAGAAGCTCATAGCCCAAGTTGCTTGATTTTCAGTGTTAAGTTTCCACAGTCTGTGATGATTTGGGGTGCCATTTCATCTGCTGGTGTTGGTCCACCCGTTTACGAATAAATATTGGAGCACTTCATGCTTCCTTCTGCTGACCAGCTTTTTGAAGATGCGGATTTCATTTTACAGCAGGATTTGGCACCTGCCCACACTGCCAAAAGTTGGTTAAATGACCATGGTGTTGGTGTGCTTGACTGGCCAGGAAACTGACCAGACCAGAACCCCAGAGAGAATCTATGGGCAAATGAGCTGAAGGCCATTGTCAAAGAAACCTGGGCTTCCATACCACCTCAGCAGTGCCACAAACTGATCACCTCCATGCCACATGGAAGCGAAGCAGTAATTACAGCAAAATGAGCCCCTACCAAGTATTGAGTACATGTAAAGTAAATAAACATAGTTTCCAGAAGGCCAACAGTTCACTTAAATATATTCTTATTGGTCTTTTGAAGTATTCTAATTTGTTGAATTGGTGGGTTTTTGTTAAATGTGAGCCAAAACCATCACAATTACAGTAAAATAACCGAAGACCTAAACTACTTCAGTCTGTGTGCATTGAATTTATTTAATACACAAGTTTCACAATAGAGTCTAATTACTGAAATAAATTAAATTTTCCTCGACATTTTAATTTATTGAGAAGCACCTTTAAGTTAATTTTACTCAGAGTATGTTCCTGGTTTAGACTCAAGACATTCATTGTTTAAGACGTATCAGATATGTATTTTGATTTAGAATTTAGACATTTTAGAAAATGCCGATCCATGTGTGAGATGATGATATAAAATATTATATATATATATATATATATATATATATATATATATATATATATATATAATATTCAGCTGCGTTACCTCCCTCGGGAGTGCCAGCGTTGCCCAAGTCCGATCCCGAGCTGACAGCTGTGCTTTCCTGGGCAGTTGAGGGCATCAGGCTTGACTGGAATCCTCCACCCAGCCCCGAGTGCTCAAGGCTGGATGATTGGTTCCTGGGGGCTGCTCATGCTGATCGCCAGCAACTTCCGCTGGTTCCTTTTTTTCTTCTGTCCTGCACGCCATGGCCACCCTTCAGGTCTACGAGGCCATGCTGCTCAAGAGCTGCACGCGGGCAGTGCTGACCCAGGGGTTTTGCAGGTGGCATGCACTGCTACCGACCTCGCTCTCCGGGTGTCGAAGGTTTCTGTGTGCACCTTGGGTCAGGTGATGTCCAGTTTGGTGGTCCAGAAGCGTCAACTATGGCTGAATCTGGCAGACATGAGGGAGTCTGATCGGACTCAACTCCCCAGTCTCCCAGGTTGGCCTCTGCTGCCCAGAAGCGAGAAAAGAGATCCTTTGCACAGGGGAGTTTGTTTTTTTTCCCAGTTGACCTGAAGACCCAGCCGGTTACGGTGTCTGAGCACCAGTTCCCTGTGCTCGCACAACTGCGCTCGAGAGTTAGCTAGACACTAGCATCCCCTGAAAGAACTTCAGAGGGAAACAGGATTTGTTCCTGGCGGAAGCTGCAAGCTGCTGTATTACCAGACCATGCTCTGATGATATGACTGTCCTCATATGGACTAAATCGAAGACTGCAACCAGGGATGTGATACTTTGGCTGGGGAGCAGTGAGTTCTTGGCAAAATTTACCCTGAGTCCTAGGCACTCTAAGTGGCTCAGGAGCACGGCTCTGGTGACAAGGAAATAATGGCTGTAGAACCCCGAACACTGATGAGTGTGGAAGAGGGAAAACGCTCTTGACAATGTGAAATATTTATTGTGTTCGCCATAATAATGGTGCTTTGCGGGGGTGAACAACAATGGGCTCAGGTCGCAGAGCAGGCAGACGAGAGAACATTGGGGTGGTCCGACCGTGGCGGGACTTTGCTCCTTCCTCTTCCTTCCCCAATGGTCAAGAAGATTTTGAGGACGTCGGGTCCAGCACAATCCTTGGCCGGGGCCCTGATGTCTCAGCAGTTTAGCGCTCTTAGCGGGGCGAGCTTGCTGATGCTACTCCTTAGGGGGTGCCGCCTGGTAGGTAGAAGGGGCAGGCTTCTGAGCCCATGCTGGGTCAGTGCAGTCCTGGGGAGATTCGAGGCAGAGCTGGAGCATTTAGGCAGGAAGTGTCGCATGGTCTGGGATGACTTCTGAGCTGCAGTGAAACACTCAGTGAATCCCTCTACAGCTGGCACGAAGAGACTAGACTCATTCAGGGAATGGAGAAGCTTTGCCTGGATCACTTGAAGAACGGCCATGGTGTGCAGTGCTGAAGCAGCTTGGCCCACAAAAATATAGGCTCTGCCAGCCATGGCGGAGGTAGTCCTCAGCTAGTCTCATCCAGTGGTGAATGGAGAAGCTTTGCCTGGAACACTGGAAGAATGGCCATGGTGTGCAGTGCTGAAGCAGCTTGGCCTGCAGAAATATAGGCTCTGTCAGCCATGGCCGAGGTTGTCCTGCAGGGCTTAGAAGGAAGGGCACACTTGCTTTTCCACCCCACAGACATGGGGAGGCAGAGGTGGGCAGCCACGTCCTCGTCGAGTGGCAGCATTTGCTCAAAGCCCTTCTCCTGAAAGCCATCACACTGAAGTGAGAGCTGCAGAGGAGGTAGTGTGTATCACAAATGTACAGTCGTGAGTTTCTGCTGGATGTCAGCAGAACCACATTTTTAGAGTTAAACTCCATGCACACAGGACTGCTGTGGGATCTCGGTCTTCTCCGGAAGCCTTCACCATCACCGACCCCCACTATTGCATCTCACCCACAGCGTAGGTGCCACAAGCCATGTGAGTGGAAGCAGAAGAGGGTTAAGCACAGAGATATCCAGGCTAGGCTAATGGCTAACCCACACAAGCCATCCATCCCAAGCATCGTACTGGCTAACGTTCGTTCTTTGGACAATAAACCGGACTACATCTGATTACTATGCTCAACTTAGAGGACTGTAAGAGACTGTTGTGTTTTTGTGTTCATGGAAACATGGCTTAGCAACAACGTTCCAGGCGGCACTATTCAGCTTGACCAGCTGATGTGCTATTGAGCAGACAGAGCTCTCTTCGTGGAAGGAAAAACCTGGGTTGGCGGGCTTTGTGTTTACATCAATGATGCGTTATGCCGCGATGCTGTTGTAATCTGCAAATACTGCTCACCCCTGGTGGAGTTTATGATTATTAAGTGTCGGCCGTTCTATCTACCAAGGGAATATACTGCCATACTGCTCGTTTCTGTTTACAGTCCTCCGAACAACAACAACAGCAACAGGAATGATGGACTAAATAAACTGTACCAGCACATCAGTGAGCAGCAGAAAGCACACCCTGATGCTTTTCTCACCATAGCTGGGGATTTCAAACATGCAGACTTAAAGTCTTAAAGAGTGTGTTTCCAAAAATACACCAACACATTAACTTTCCAACAAGAGGTAATAACATTTGAGACGTTGTTTACACCACACAGAGAGGAGCCTACAAAGCCCTCCCCTTCCCCCACATCGGTGCCTCAGACCACATCACTGTCATGCTAATGCCTGCATATGGACCGCTCATTAAAGTCGCCAAACCAGTTCAAAAACAGATTCATTGTGGCCGGAAGGGTCGTCGGAGGCTCTTCAGGACTGTTTTGACTCAACTGACTGGAACATGTTTAAGCAGGCTGCTACATACAAAAACACCACAGACCTCCAAGAGTACTTGGAGACTGTCACTTTATACATCAACAAGTGTATTGATGATGTAACATGTACAGACTCCTGAAAATGCAGAACGCTGCTTTCAGAGCTGGAGAGGACAGCCAGGGCCAACCTGTCCCATGGCATCAGAGAGGCTAAGAGTCAACACTCCAGGAGGATAGCCCATCAATTCATCCACTGCACAGAAGACTCCACCTCCTCCCAGCGACCAGGTGATGAAACTGACCCCAGACAGCATGAGAAGATCCTTCAGCAGGATCAATGCATGCAATGTTCCAGGTCCTGACAACATCCCTGGGCGTGTACTGAGAGACTGTGCAACAGAACTCACTGATGTCTTCACACACATTTTCAACATCTCACTTAGTCAGGCTGTTGTTCCCACATGTTTCAAAGCTACCATCATCATTCCAGTCCCTAAGACGCCATCTCCATACTGCTTCAATGACTACTGTCCTGTTGTACTTACTCCTATCCTCTTGAAGTGCTTGAACGGCTAGTCATGCACCACATCAAGTCTGCCCCCCCCCCCCCCTCCCTAGACCGTTTCCAGTTTGCATATCGGTCCAGCCACTCGATCGATGATGCCATCGCAACTGCCCTCCACTCAGCACTCACACATATAGACAAAAAGGACTCATACGTCAGAATGCTATTTATATGCTTCAGTTCAGCATTCACGCAATCATAGCTCAACAGCTCATTTACAAACTGGTCCAGCTTGGACTCAACACTTTGCAGTACAACTGGCTGTTGGACTTTCTGACTGGAAGACCTCAGGCAGTAAGGGTAGGCAACAACACATCCAGCACCATCACAAAGTTCCTGGGTGTGCACATCACAGAAGACCTCTCCTGGACTGACAACACCGCAGCACTGGCCAAGAAAGCACAGCAGCATCTCTACTTCGAAAACCGAGAAGAGCCAGAGCCCCGCCCCCCATCATATGCACCTGAGCTGCATCTGAATGGCACCTACAACGCGTCCTGCCGGAAGACTCTGCAACGCTTCCCTCTTCTGCCCCAGAACTATGAACCCCCCACCCCCAGATCCCACATCCCCAGGTCCTTCCACCCCCTCCTCCCACTAACATACGTTGGCACGCCACAGTCACTTTTTGCAGCATTGGTCTGCTCACTACCTCATTCAGCATGGAACTGATGTAATTCTACGACCTCATCAGTCAGTTTAAATAAAATAACTGCTCTTGAGCCCTTTTTCACTTTAATCAGACTGAATAGGCTTTTTTTGCACTAAATATCTTTTTATCTTTACTGTTTGTTCACTTCACTGGTTTGAACTGTATCTGCCACGTGCCCTGCACTGTTTTATTTAACTTTATTTTTATTTTTATAATATGTTTTTTACATGCCCTTATTGTATAGTCGTATCTTATACTTTATATTAGATTTTTAGGATCTACTGTTAGTGTTATCTGTATGCACCGAGGGTCTTAGAGAAACACAATTTCAAATCTGTGTATGTATGTACTGTACATGTGGAAGAAGGGACAATAAAGCAGACTTGACTTGACAACAATAAAATCCTGCTTAGGGCACCCATTTGGCCAGCAGCACCCTTGTGTGGCACACATGTGATGCTCATTATCACTCGCATCATTGGCCTCAATTTCCCACAGGTCTTAGCTCCGTTCCACTTGTTACACTCACATTCATCTGACCCCACGATTGAGTGCAACACCCACATGTCAAAATATAATCAACGACAGATGTATAAAACCAAGTTACCATTCAACATTTTTTTCTTTTTTTCACTCAGATGTACATGACAATAAGAAAAAAAAGATCTAATACTTCCATTTCATTGTGACTTGTTTTTGTTTATCTGATCCATGTCACTCTCTGATCTGGGAGAGTGAAGAGTTTCATTGTTCTCCACAGGTTGAGTAATTGTGGTGTCACAGATAAAGGTTGTATTACTCTGGCTTCAGCTCTGACATCAAAACCATCGAACCTGAGAAAAATTAGTCTGACTGGTAATCAACTAGGTGATTCTGGTGTGTTGCATCTCTCTTCTGGACTCAGGAACCCTCACTGTAAACTGGAGATACTCAGGTGAGAATCACATGGTCTGGTACGCAGATACATTTTGAAGATAAAAATATAGATTTTTTAAGGTTTAAGGAAGTAATGAAGAAAAAAAAGAGGGGTCAAGATCAGAAAGCACCGGGGGCTGCCGGAATACAAACACATATATATATATATAAACACTAATCAGGTATAACATTATGAAGAGAATAAGAGAATAACACTGATTATCTTTTCATAACCGCACCTGTTAGTGGGTGGGATATATTAGAGAGCAAGTGAACATTTGTGACCGTGGACCACATAACCAGGCATAAGAGTTCCTGTAGCACAAACTGGTAGAGCACTTGGCTTGGGGGCACAAGGTTGGGGGTTCGATTCCCCGGGAACACATGATATGTAAAAATTGATAGCCTGAATGCACTATAAGTCGCTTTGGATAAAAGCGTCTGCTAAATGCATTAATTTAATTTAATAAGAGTACATTTTGTGAAATTGAGATTTGTTTCATCTAAAAGCTGAACAAATAATCTTTCCATTGATGTATGGTTTAGTAGGATATGACAATGTTTGGCTAAGAACGATTTGAAAAACTGAAAACTTGAGTGGTGCAAAAAAAAAATCTAAATACTGAGAAAATCACCTTAAAAATTTTCCAAATGAAGTTCTTAGCAATGCATATTACTAATCAAAAATTTTTGATATAATTACTCTAGGAAATTTACAAGATATCTTAATGGAACGCCATCATTACTTAATATCCTAATGATTCTTGGCATAAAACAAAAAATCTATAATTCTGACCCATACAATTTTTTGGGGATATTGCGAAAAATATACCCAAGTTCCTTAAGACTGGTTTTGTGGCCCAGGGTCACATTTTGTCCTCAAAGTTGATGAGTTAGAAGGAGGAAAAATTTGGCAAGTTTGACAAGGGCCAAATTTCGATGGCTAGACGACTTGGACGCAGCATCTCCAAAACTGCAGCTATTTTGGGGTGTTCCTGGTCTGCAGTGGTCAGTATCTACCCAAAATGGTCCAGGAACAGCAGTGAACCGATATCAGGATCATGGGCAGCCGAGACTCATTGATGCATGTGGGGAGCGAAGGCTGGCCTGTGTGGTCCGATTCAACAGACGAGCTACTATAGCTCAAGAAGTTAGACAAATGAAAATAGAATGTAGGGGTGACCCCTAATAGTCGACTAATCAATGCTTGGATTAGAGGAGCCTGATTTGACCACCAATCTAACAGTCGAATATTAGCAGGGTGTTATTGATTATGCAATTTTGACTATATGGGATAGCTCAAACGTCTGATTTCACATAGAACTACCAGTTTTCTCCCAATAAGTTAATATACAGCCTATTATGATAAAGCTGTAAGAATCTGAAAAAAAAGAAGCTTCAAATTAATATTTTAAAGTGCGTAAATAAATCTAACCACCCCTATAGATTTATGTTTCACTTTCCATAATCCGTGGCCGAAAGAGGATCATTTTGGCGTCAGGGATTTCAAACTTTACCAAGACTCAAACTGACACAGGCAAAGACTGGATTTTTCTAACAGGTAAGGTACAAGTGATTTCAAAACATTTCAGCCGGTGTATATATATCGTGAATATATTATTTACCTGATTTGGTTTTGAATCAAGCACTTCATTGTACTATGATGATATCGCACAGCGCGAGCAGGTCAAACTGCAATGCAGAATAGTAATAACTATGACTGGACTGTAACACCCGTACCATTACAATGAGAACACCATTATAATAAAACACTGTGAATTTTTAGAGTTTAGCTGCCGTGTTTCTGCAAATTGTTTAGTGAAGAACTCGTCCATAAAAGTGTGCATTCAGATCCTAAGGATTTTCATAGTCGAATCTGAGTTTTCGAAACTTGCCGATATTCGACTGATAGTCGAATCTTATGTTTGGGGGCGGGGCAAAATACATAAACAAGTCAGACATAACATAATTACTAATGTTAACACACAGGGAAAATGTGTAATGAACACCTTGGAGATATAAACGGGGTAAATAATGTTTTATGTTTTGATTAACAGATAGCTAACACTTAACGTCAGCGAAACCATAACAATTAAAACAATTTTAACAATAGTGTAATAATATATAATAGCTCTCATTATAACGTTAACCTAAAACATTAGCAAGTTAATGTTCTGCATTTCTGTTTTGAGCTGCGCATGCTGAAGATGACCAGTAGAGTGACAAGGTTGATATCAAGTTTTAAATCAATGAAATTCAACTCATAATTTCATATAGAATATGCTTCGTTATTTATACAACATAACGTTAACATTAAGACTTAAAGGCTATTTGCAAAAAGGACCCGAATGCACATGAACATATCTGCGGGGCTCTGAATGTGAACTCCTTTTGTGGACGCGTTCTTCACGAAACAATTTGCAGAAACACAGCAGCTAAACTCTAAAAATTCACAACGTTTTATTATAATGGTGTTCTAATTATAATGGTATGGGTGTGACAGTCCAGTCATAGTTATTACTATTCTGCATTTTAGTTTGACCTGCTCGCGCTGTGTGCTGAAGAGATATCACCGTAGTACAATAAAGCGCTTGATTCAAAACCAAATGCATCTTATATCAGGTAAATAATAATTTCACAATATATATACACTGGATGAAATGTTTTGAAATCACTTGTACCCTACCTGTTTGAAAAAATCCAGTCTTTGCCTGTGTCAGTTTGAGTCTTGGTAAAGTTTTAAATCCCTGCCGCCAAAATCCTTTGGTCACGGATAATGGAAAGTGAAACATAAATCTATAGGGGTGGTTGGATTTATTCACCCACTTTAAAATATTAATTTGAAGCTTCTTTCTTCTCAGATTCTTACAGCTTTATCATAATAGGCTGTATATTAACTTATTGGGAGAAAACCGGTAGTTCTATGTGAAATCAGACATTTGAGCTACCCTATATAGTCAAAATGGCATAATCAATAACACCATGCTAATATTCAACATTTAGATTGGTTGTCGAATCAGGCTCCTCGAATCAAAGCATCGATTAGTCAACTATTCGGGGTCACCCCTAGTATATATTTTGCTATTATTATGTTACATGCCTAGGAATGATCTGAGCTCAGAGAGTGAGTTTGTCATTGTTCTCTACAGGTTGAGTAATTGTGGTGTCACAGATGAAGGTTGTGCTGCTCTGGCTTCAGCTCTGAGATCAAACCTGAGAGAACTTGATCTATCATGGAATAAACTAGGAGATTCTGGTGTGGGGTTTCTTTGTTCTGGACTCAAGAATCCTCACTGTAAATTGGAGATACTCAGGTGAGAATCACACATGGTCTGGTACTGAGAAATTATCTTTCTCTCTCTTTTGTTCTCTTTTCTCTTTTTTAAGGATGATTTAAGGAAATAATGTAGAAGAGAGAGAGGGGTTAGAAAGCATCAGAAAAACAGCATGAATCATGAGTCTCTATTTCATTTACATTTACATTACATTTAGTCGTTTAGCAGACACTTTTATACAAAGCGACTTACAAATGAGGACAATGGAAGCAATCACAATCAACAAAAGAGCAATGATATACAAGTGCTAGAACAAGTCTCAGTTAGCTTTAACACAGTACACATAGCAAGGGCTTTTAAATAATATAATAAATACAAAGAAAACAGATAGAATAGAAAAAGAATAGAGCAAGCTAATGTTAGAGGACTATTTTTGCTTTTCTTAATTGTATAATAAATGAAAAGAAAGATAAAATACAAAAAGATTAGAAAGAATAATTTTTAAGAATAATCATATTCAAGAAATAGAATTAGAATAGTGAGTGCTAAAGTTAGAGGGTCAAATAAAGATGGAATAGATGGGTTTTAAGCTGATTATTGAAGATGTCTAGGCACTCAGCTGCTTGGAGTAAGTTGGGGAGGTCATTCCACCGGGAGGGAGCATTTAATTTAAAAGTCTGTAAAAGTGACTTTGTGCTTCATTAGGATGGCACAATCAAGCAACGTTCAAGCTTCTAGATTGCACATGAGTCTGAAGTAATAAATTTAGGTAAATGGGTGCAGAGCCAGTGGTAGTTTTGTAGGCAAACATCAATGCTTTGAATTTTATGCGAGAAGCTATTGGTAGCCAGTGCAAATTGATAAACAGAGGTGAGACGTGTATTTTTTTCTTCTCATTAAAATTTAATCTTGCTGCCTTGTTCTGGATTAATTATAAAGGTTTGCTAGAACTGAATGGAAGACCTGCCAAGATGCAAAGAGAGCATTGCAATAGTCCAGCCTGGACAGAACAAGAGCTTGAACAAGGAGTTGTGCAGCATGTTCCGAAAGAAAGGGCCTGATCTTCTTTATGTTGAATAAAGCAAATCTGCAGGAGAGTACAGTTTTAGCAATGTGGCCTGAGAAAGTCAGCTGATCATAAAACATAATTTCAAAGCTTCTGGCTGTTTTTGAAGGAGTTATGGTTGATGTGCCTAAGTGGATGGGCAATTATGATGAAACGATAGGTTTGCTGCGAGCGCCAACCTCTCGCTCTCTCTGGTGAGGCCAGTAAGGAAGTGACTAAAACTGCAATTCATCGACTGGCCGCTTGACGCTGGCTGCAAAAGGGAGTCAGCCCCATAGACTCCCCATGTTAAAATGCCCAACTTTACAGCAGAAAAAAAACATCTTTATAGCCTGGTGCAAAAAATGATTTTGGTCTAAATAACTAATTTTGCACTTCATGACAACTGTGAGGGGGGTTAATTTTTCATAATTCATCCATTTAAATTATATTAAGACTTAAAGTTCTGCATAATTAAGGGTGTGGCCACTTGAGTGACAGGTGGATTGCCACTAATGACACTGCTGTCACACTAGGTGGGCGTGGATTCAACAAGTAATTCCCTGCCTTTTTGCCCATTTTTGATTGTCCGGGAGAGTTGCGCGGTGATGCGCTGCCAAGATGGCGATGGCCCGCTCTGCACATTTTAGGCTTCAAAAACACACTTCAGGAGTCTACGGGTGACGTCACGGACAGTACGTCCATGTTTTTATACAGTCTATTGTTTGCTGTAACCACAAGCAGTTCTGTCTTGGCAACCCTCTGGGCAACTAAATGATGTCTATCATTAGCCATTGGCTAATAAATTCTTAGATTTAACTCACCATTGTGTGTGTTTGAGGCTATTTTAAGATTAGCACAGATATATTTTCACTGACTGAGCATTTCAGAGTATCGCTCTCCATCAAGCAATCTGTAGTTTTTCAATTCATCTTAATGGACGCACAGCGCACCTGTATTTGCCAAACTTTAAACTCTCTGTGAAGGCGCATGACTCGCGTAGCTTTGCTGATAGCGTGTTTCTCACACATGCAAAGAGAGAAAGTTTTACTATGCTGAATGGACGTACTACATGTAAACTATATTATATGTAGAATTTTCCTGTCATTATTATATGTTGAATTTTCCTGAGTTTATTTAGAATTATTCACCTTCTTAGAACAAGCAGAAGATATGGTAGTGGGCGGAGTGGGCAGAGCTAATGCGCAAATGGGAATTTCATTGCCTGGGGCTGATTTTACTGTCCCTGTTTTGATTTTAGCAAATCAGATTGACCGAACACAGACAACGTGATTAATATTCATGAACCCAGCAGCTCGTCAATCCGTAGTGCATTGTATATTGTTATCATGGTACTAGAATTAGTCGTAGTCATCTTTTAACAATTATGATCTATTACTTATTTTTACAGAAACCCTAAATGACCAGCAATATTTTAAACATCACTACCAATCTTAGGTTCAGTTAAAATGAAAAATATGCATTCATACATGGTTACCAAGTTTTAGTTCTAATCACTAAAGTTCTAATTAAATAGTGCTTAATACCATAATATAATGCTTGACTGACTGATTAAGAAGCTAAGATTTAAGAAGTTGTGCCACCTTACAAAGATAAGCTGACTGGAATCATATATATATATACAGTATATGTGTGTGTGTGTGTGTGTGTGTGTGTGAAATATAGTATATCAGTCTGGTGAGTAAACTGAAAATGAACTAGCCAATGGCGATTATATTGCCAAGCTGTACATAGTAGCGCTGCAACTAACGATTATTTTTTTCTGTCGACTAATCTAACGATTATTTTTTCAATTAGTCGACTAATCTAACAATTATTTTTATTACAATAAATAATTAATCTTATGTTCTTTTTTTAATTAGCTAATGAATCCTTTGTATAACTACAAAAAAAATAAGTACAACTTCTAATATAATATTTCAACCTTTATTAATTTTCAACTTATGTGGTTGAAGTTTTTACAGTATAAAATAATAAAGAGGCAAAGAAAATTATTTTACTATTGTAAGTATGAGTTTATGATAGCGTTTATAATTAAACCACAGTAGCCATACATGTACAGTTGTCTGAGATGTCATGAAATGTTCTTTAGCATCACAAACCATAAAATGTAGTCAGGGTTCTGCTATGGTTTAGCATGGTTTCCAGAGATCTGGAGCTGATTCGGGGTAGCTCGGTGGTTTGTGACTGTTGTCTAGCATCGCGCTGTCTTTTTGTTCACACATCACGTCTTTTGCGCGCTCAAGTTCATCATTTCCTATGTAGGCGCGCGATAAGCGCGTTCATAATGGAAGCGACGTGGTCGCGATGCGCTCGTTTTTTCCAGGCGTGTCCGCACCGCATCGAGTTAAAAACATCTCAATGCCGCAAGCGCAAGAATATCAGACCTGAACCAGGAAGTTGGTCACCAGATCACACGGTAACCAGTTAAACCGTAACACCAGAGAGCACCAAGATGTTTTCCTCTGAGGTGCTGTGGTACACCATATCGGTTTTGTGAAGGGAACAAAGGGCCATTTTATTTGTCCTCTGTTTAAAGTATTCCCATACTTTTGATAACCGTGGTCTCTGTTTTTGTAATAGAGTGCAACTTTCTCCATTCCCAGTATGCCATTACGTGAGATGTAAACAAACAGTGTGACGCGTCGACGCATTTCACGCATGTCTACGTATTTTTGTAGTCGATGTAATCGATGACGTCGACGAGTCGTTGCAGCACTAGTGCATAGAGTACTGCTTGGCAAGGTTGAGTCGAAGGTGATGGTCCTTCATCCAGCAAGAAATGTCTGTTACACCAACTGAGATGCTAGCAGCTACTGTCGGATCAACAGGATGGAATGAGAGGTAGAGTTGAGTGTCATCAGCATAGCAGTGGTATGAAAAGCCATGTTTCTGAAAGATAGAACCTAATGATGCCGTGTAGACAGAGAAGAGAAGTAGTCCAAGAACTGAGCCCTGAGGCACCCCAGTAGTTAGATGTTGCGACGTGGACACCTCACCTCTCCGAGATACTTTGAAAGACCTATCAGATAGGTAAAACTCAAACCACTGAAGTGTGGTTCCTGGTTGTTCTGTGTGAGAAAGGCAGAGACTTGGTTGAACACAGCTTGTTCAAGTCTTTTTGCAATGAAAGGAAAAAAGGAAAATTGGTCTGTATTTCTCTAAAAGAGATGGGTTGAGGGTGGGTTTTGGAGTTATACGAGCCTGTCTGAATGATGAGGGGGAAAAAAAACAGTGTGGAGGGATGTGTAAATGATGTGAGTGAGTGCAGGTACAACTGCAGGAGAAATGGCTTGAAGGAGATGAGATGAAATAGGATAAAGCGGGCAAGTAGTAGGATGATTAGAACAGGTGAGTTTGGAGACTTCTGCCTCAGAGAGTGAAGAGATTGATGTGAATGAGTGTATGTTTGCTGGTAAGATGTGCTTGACGGATTGTGTTGTGGAAAATTGTGTACTGATGTTTTAAATTTTATTAATGAAAAACATGGCAAAGTCATCAGCTATTAGAGCTGATGCAGGAGGGGGAGGAGGAGGACAAAAGAGCGAGAAAAATGTTTTAAAAAGCATGCTAGAGTTAGACAAATTGTTAATTTTGTTATAGTTTAAAGATAAAAATTTGACACCACCTATACCATTATATGAACAAGCAAGCAAGATTTTTTTTTTCATTCAGCTTTTTGAACAAAACAATAATGCAGAGCCTGTGGCATAGAAGCCATAGACAGTTCCCTAGGGCGCAAAATTACTGGGGGACAGTTTTCTTTCTTTGTTTTTGTTTTTTTGTATTTGTGCGCTCCTATACCCATATATAAAGCAAAATAATATCTGACAGTTAACATAATTTTAGCAAGGATCAATAATCAAACTGATTAAAATAATGTTAAAATAAAATTAAAAAAATTGACATCAACGAAAATTCATAAAATTTGACAAGGTTGGACTAATTTAAAAACTTTCTGCTTCATGACATGATTATAATATATTATCATAAATGCTCTTAAAATATAATTTCAAAAAAAATGATCAGGGGCACAAGGCAGAATGCAGGGCAAATAAGAGGAGCAGAAAAAAAATCTCAATATGGGGATAAAATCACAAGTTAACGGCTGTGTATTTGCCCGTGATGTTTATGTAGTATTTTGAAATAGCCTTTTTTGAACATCTTAACCAGCAACACTGACACCATGGAATGTTTTTGCTTGAGTTAACTGCTTATTTAATTTTACTTTATTTTCTTTAAAATAAATTTAAGCTTCTTTAATTTTGTTTTAATATCAGTTACATACTGCATGCTTTAGTTCACCAAAAAGTGTCTAATTGTCTTTTGAAAAATACCATGACTAGGACTATAATCTAGGATTCATAAAATGAAATATTTAAGTATAAGTATATCATTTTCCACTGTACCTATGCACAAAATTGAAATGCAAGGTATGGGTATGCTAATTAGACTAACTAGCTAGCTGGCTAACATGTACAAATAAATTCCAAATAGAGCCTTTATTTTGTTGCCTTTGTTGTCTGTTGGACTATTTTAGGCATTTCATATTGCTCATATTTCCCTTTATTGTAATAAATACTTGTCACTGTAGGCATAGTTGTGGGAGTAGCTCATGTCTGGTCTCTTCAATAGGCTAATTTAACAGGTTCACTCATAAATTACCTACAAGGCACTTCAACATCTCCATTTATCACAATTTATTTACTACTTATTAATATTAATACTTATCAGTATTTATGTAATGTTATAGTATAGTAAAGAAAAATCTGCATTTTCAGATACTTCATTGTACTGGTCACACCATGTGTTCTTAAACTTCAGAAATATATTATCTAATGTTTTTCAGTCTTCATATCTCTTCATATTCAGTTTGAATTCATTTTTTATTCATCAGGTAAGGAACTCAAGTTCATTCATAGGCGTAATTTGCAGGTGGGACAGGTGGGACAAGATCAACAAATTATTCTTCATAATCTAATTAGGGTAATAAATAAATTAAAAGGTTGACTCCTTACGCATGAATAACTTGTGCAGTACAATAATGACCTGATTTTCACACTTTGTCACACTTTTCTTAAAACTTATTTTAAAAATGGAGCCCTTCCTTCTGCTAAGTTGGCCTGCCCTCTACTAAAGATTTTTCTAGTCAATTAGTCGCACGTTATATTAAGTTGATTAATATAATATAGTAACCATACTTTAATATATAGGCATTCCATGTATAAAGCAATTGCCTCAAAGCACCGGCAAATTGATATGAACGTGTCGGGGGCGAAGAGTAAGAATCACTTATTATTTAATGATGTTTTATTAACAAGATTCGGAAGAAGCACGTCAGTTACTTAGCCTAATCAACACAGGTGGACCACAATCAAGTAATCAATATCATAGTATAAATATTGCAGACTTATCTCTATCCATTGACGATTTATCAGCATCCCTCCTCCACCCCATCTCCTCACTTCAAGTTCACTTTATAAATAGACGGGGAAGGGGGGTAGTCTAGGTTCGGGCCATTCCCGAGCTCAGAGCCCTTCCCTGGACAGCACAACAAATACACATACCATACCTCAGCTAATTAAATGTAAGCGTGAACTCGTGAATTAATAAACTAGTGCTTTCTGAGTCAGTGTCGGGTGCAAAGCTGAGGCCGCCGAAAATCGAGTGGGCTAGTTTTCCTTATATATTTTTTTTTTTGTACATATAAAAAATAATAACCTGTTTTGGTTATATTTACTATTATAATTGCTACTAAATTTTTTGAGCAATCACACTGTCGTGACCACGGCATTGTACAACAGATGTACAACAGCTGCCATTTGTGTTGCATATGAGAAACATCAAACAACAACTTGTTTCAATTGCGCAGTGCTTCGAGTGTAGAGCTTGGTTTATCCAGGTTTAGCCTTAGACTTTTTTTTTTTTTTTAGTCCTAAGTGTTTGCTAAACGTTCTGTAATTTATATTTTGGATAATTCAGATTCACTTTGCTCGGCAGTGCAACATTGAATAGAAATGTCTTTCCAGAAAGGCGATAACACAATTTCAATGAACAACATAGAGCCAAGACAGTTATTTTGGAAATGTATCTAGCATTCTGCACACTTTAATTTAATGAAGGCTTCACATTTATATAGATATAGAAACTGATAAGCCCTATCCACCTTATTTTAAGAGTCATTAACTGACCACATCAATTTGACAATTGTCAGGTACATAAGCCTATGAGTTTCTTTTCTTTCTCTTTTTCTTATCTCGTGTGTGCAAGCATGAGAGAAAGAGAGAGAAAGAGCACACGGAACACACACAACACGGACAAGAACCTGTAGAGGACAGCATATTTTAATGCTTCAGTAACTAACAATTTAGTTTCCATACAAAGTAAATATTAGTTTAATTAAGTTATTTGAAACATGTAATTGGATACAATATTAACTGACTAGTTGACTAGTATTTTCAGTGCCAACTAGCAGCAGCAGTGCGATGCATCCCTGTCCATAACAACTGTGTCATTGTACTCTACAGGTTGAGAGATTGTGGCATCACAGATGAAGGTTGTGCTGCTCTGGCTTTAGCTCTGAGATCTAACCCCTCACACCTGAGAGAAATGGATCTGTCTAACAACAAACAAGGAGATTCAGGATGTGAACTGCTCACGGCTCTAATGAATTCTTCACATTATAAACTAAAGAAATTGCTGTAAGTACAAATAATTTCAAATAAATACTAATGTTTTCATTCTAAATTAATAAAGCAGAACATTTATCTAGGTGTACGCCTAATGTACTGTACATTAACATTAGTAGAATTGGTAGTTATTCCAAACAAAGGCATGCAAATTAAAATAGACAGGTATTGACTTTCAGCTTGGTTTGTGCTAATTTTAGGATTCCATTAAGAAATCATTAATTTTCATCTTTTTTTTTTTTCTTTTTTACAAATGTGATGCACAGAGAAATTTGGCTCATTCATAATTGATCTGTGCTCAATTAGCTAAGACATATTTAAAACTTTTATTACTTCAGTTGAATGTCTGATTTTAATGACTGTGTTTTTTATTTTAGGATTTTCAGTCAAACATCCATACCAGAAACGGTTACAACAGAATGGTGATAGCGAACAGAGGTCCTGAAACTGCA
>NC_068385.1:558606-579674 GCF_023724105.1 Carassius gibelio | reverse complement strand
TGCCTCTGTTGCCATTTACATTACATTGAATGTTAGATTAAATATAATCTTGCACAGACAAGCAGTTATATCAGCTTGGTCAAGTTTTAAGGTTTTATTTTTCAAACAATGTGTCCCGCTAACAGGGAATGTTTTCAGAAAGTTCTGCAAAGGTTCTGAAGTTATGAACATGAACGTTCATGCAGCAACGTTAATAGAACGTTCATTCCAAGTTACTCGTTCAAAAATATTATTTACACATTGTTCATGCAATATTTTATATTCATGTTTATAAATGTTTATACAAGTTTATACTTATTGGTATGGTTCAGAGCAGTGTTATTAAAATTAACTAAAACTAAAAAAACATCCAAAAATAATAATAAAAACATTTTTTTAAATAATATGAATGTTTAACTAAATAAAAGTACAAATAAACTAACTAATAAAACTAATAAACGAATAAACTAATACAAATTACAAGAATACAATACAATTACTAAAATTTAAATAAAAAACTGAAAATAAAATTTAATTTAAAATATTACACCAACTATAAAAGTATCTCAATGATACCAAAAAATTGGCTCAGAGAACAAAGCGACATTCCCAAATAAAAAAAATTTGGTAACACTTTAGTATAGGGTCCAATTCACACTAATAACTAGTTGCTTATTAGCATGTTTATTATTAACATATTGGCTGTTTATTAGTGCTTGTAAAGTACATATAATGCATGACATCCATAATCCTACCCAATACCCTAAACTTAACAACTACCTTATAAACTATTAATAAGCAGCAAATAAGGAGTTAATTGAGGCAAAAGTCATAGTTAATGGTTAGTTATTAGTGAGAATTGGACCCTAAAATAAAGTGTGACCGAAAATTCAAACTAAACACTCCCTCAATGTGTTCAGTCACACTTTAATTTAAGGTTCAGTTTGCGCTATTAACAAACAAATAACTAAGACTTTTGCCTCAATAAACACCTAAATAGAGATGTAGAATATGTGCTTTATAAGGACTAATAAAGCCCAGATAAAGTGAGTTGCAGTAGTCCAACCTTGAAGTTATAAACGCACAAATTACTGTTTGAAGGCCCTTCATGGAAAGCATCCTCTTGATTCTAGCAATTGATCTTAATTGAAAGAAACTACTTTTCACAACAGCACTTATCTGCTTATTTGATGACAGAGGGCCAAGCTGCTTGGCAATGCACAGTTGTTGGACCAAAAACCATTATTTCCGTTTTATCCTTATTCAACTGTAAAACTAAATCAAGTCCATCCAGCATTTAAATTCCTGAAGACATGCAAACAGATTAGACACAGAACAGTTCTTGTTTTTAACAGAAAAATAAAGTTGAGTGTCGTCGGCAAAGAAATAATATGATCAAATAAAGGAGAAAAGGAGAGGACCCAAAATAGAGCCCTGAGGAACGCCATTGGAGATTTGAGCCCGAGATGAGAAACAATTCCCACAATTCACAGAAAAAGATACGTTCTTAAGGTAAGAAGCAAACCAGTTCAGCACAGATCCCTGGAAACCAGCTACCTGATCAAGTCTTTGAAGAACGATGTCATGATCTATTGTATCAAATGCTGCACTTAAATCAAGCATGATTAGGATGCAGCAAGAGCCAGAGTCAAGGGAAAGTAAAATATCATTCTTCAAGAGGGAAGAATTAATACCATGAAATTCTCTAAACCCAAACTGAAATGTGTCAAAAAATATTAAAAGTACATAAGTAAGATCAGATCTGAGAATAAACAACTTTTTCCAAAACTTTTGAGATTAAAGAGCATTTAGAAATGGGTTTATAGTTATTTAGGTCATGCTGATTATTAAACAGTTTACATTTTTAAACAGTGGTTGGACTATAGCATGTTTAAAAGAAGCTTGTACAATTCCATTTGTAAAGGATATATTGATATTAGCAGTAATAACTTGACTTAAGGCTGGAAAAGCCTCTTTAAAAATCTGAGAAGTCAGGACATCCGAGTGACAAAATGAGGGATTCATACTAAGAATAATATCATAAAGTTGTGAAGGGGACACAGGTCGGAAAAGATATCGGGAGCTCTGATGAAAAGCCATTTCTAAACCGTTCACAAAAATCAGTGGAGAATTCTAATGAAGCACTTGGAGCAGGATTTAAAAAGACAACAACTGTGTTTAAAAAAAGGTATCAACAGCCCATGTGCATTTTGTGCAATTTAATCTGACATGTATTTCCTCTGAGCTTACTTTGCACCAGTACTCTGATACTGTTTAAGACATTGTCTGAAAATTGTTTAAGACATTGTCTGAAAAAAAAAAAAAAAGATATCTGAAGTTTATCTATCTTCAAACTCGCACGCCTACACTCTTGTCTTATGTCATGAATGGGCTTCTGAAGCCATGGCTGTATTTTTTTTTTTTTTTCATTGACAGTAGAGAAATCAAAATATCTATAATAATGAGGAGAGTCATAGGATTTAAGAAGAGTTCAAGGCAATACAGAGTCAAAAGTTGAACTAGTTAAGATTAACTAGTTGTTTATTAGCATGCATATTACTTGGCTGTTTATTAGCAATTATAAAGCACATATTAATGCATTATTTTGCATGCTCATATTGTAGATATCTTAATCCTACCCCATAACTAAACTTAATAACTACCTAACTATTCATAAGCAGCAAAAAAAAAAAATAGTTTATTGTCGTAAAAGTTGTAGTTAATAGAGAGAATTGGACCCCAAACTAAAGTTTGACAAAAGTTTTTAAAACTGGAAGTTTTGAACTCTAAGAAAACAAACATATTTGTATTTTGTACATATTATATTTGCTAGGCGTTCCATGCTCTTTTACATTCACAGTTCTGTTCCTCTGTTTCCTTTACGATCAAAAACTGACCGTCAACATTATTTTCTGTAATAATCAACAGCATGCCACAGATATTGTCGATCAATAACTAAGATGAAGACTTTATTACGGTCACTTTTTAGTCCGGCAGACTATTATACACTGGGAAGATGTGTATGTAAAATCAATTTACTATTAACTCCAAAGACAGAAAGAGCACAAGTGACACATCAACAGCTTCTTTTCATTCCACATTCAGCAGCTATAATATTACTGTCCTGAATGTTTTGCTAATGCATTAAAATTCATAAAGATCTGTCAGACTGCATTCGCATATTTCATTAATGCTTCAAGTTCATTTATTTAACAAAGTCATGTAATATGCAGAATAATGTATAGTTAGTTAGGACAAGTACAAATTCTGAGAGCAACATTTAGCTTGATTCAAAGACAATGAAATGGAGTGTGTGAGAGGATAACAGGGATTACAGAAGAAACGGCTCAATTACAGCACAAAGTCTCTCCTCTGTATCACTGCATAGAGAGCACAGCCTCACAAACACTGCTTCTGTCAATCCGACAAGTCAATTACTGCTTCAAACAATGGCAAACTGGTGTTTCGGGACTACAGATTTAGACAGGAGAGTTTGGGAAACCTTATAATGCATTCAGGTCAATTTTGACCTAGAAGAGATGCATGAAAATTTCTAAAACAAATACATAGTTTTTAGTAAGGGAAGAAAACTTTTTTTCAGATTTTATACAATATTTTCTGAAGTGATATGACTTTTTAAAAAAGAAAATGTTACATGTTTTGTTTTCGGGTCATTTTGACCCGGATATGTATGGAGTCCCATAAGGGGTCAAAAAATGCTTTTTTTTTAAATTATCTATGAAGTTATAATAGTCTCAAAAACATTCGTAAACTCTATTCAGCTTTCTCATCATATCTTACACACTTTTGGGAATGAATTTTATGCAAGTGAAATTAATTAATTTAGTTTGAAAACTTTTAAGAGTAATATTTATGTTGTTTCGTTAGAATTTTTTTATTTATTATTACTTACATTCTTTATACAAACCTACATACTGGACTGTTTTTGATCATGAGTTATAAATTTAAAGGAATTTAATTTCCATTTATTATATAATAAGTTTGTATAAATTTCATATTACAATATATTCATATATATATATATATATATATATATATATATATATATATATATATAATCAGTTATTGCTTTAAGTGTGGTTCATGTGTATTTCTCAAATAACTTCTTATTTTAATTTATAAAAAAGGGATAGATGCAGTAATACCATAGTACACATTTTCCCACATTAATTCATTATTGAGAAGTTGCTTATCAGATACAGTATGGTTTTAGTTGAAAAACACGTATGTCTTACAAAATAAGAATTATGTGAAATGCAAATAGAGTACACAGACTTTGAATGCATTATGAGAATTAAATTATTTAAAGATAGAGAGTGGGGATATGATTGAAAGAACAGCTCAATAGCATATAACTATTGATTAAAAAACGTAAAAGCTTATGAAATACAAAAAGATCTGTAAACTCCAGTCACTGTCCATCTATAGTGAATCCTTTATAGAAACCCTTTCAGATTTTCATTGACCAAAGCAGTCCGAAAACAAAGACACTTTGTCATGTCCTGTGGATTCGTTCACGTAAATGATAAAGCACTGGGTTTGTGAAAAGCTTTCTTTGCCTTTGGCTGTACTGAAGTAATGGAAGAGCTGAAATGATGCACAGCGGTCTCAGGAACGCCAAATCATTCATCAGTCCGCGTCGTCTGTCTGTAGTGCTCTTAACAATTGTTCTGAAAATAAAAGCCCTGAGGAGCTTCGAGAGATAATGACGGTTTCTTCTTATTGATATAAAAGAAACGAGACACAGAATTGGTCTATTTTATTGCCAGATGTAACATCTTATGGTTTTGCTGCTCCATTGTAGCTAAGCACAAGCCTTTTAGTGCTCATAAGGACTAAAGAACTGTCTGCCCCATCATTTCATGTTATTAACCAATTGATTTTTACTTAAATGAGTCCTATTCGACAGTGCATTGTTATAATACTCAACTTTCAGTTATGTATTTCAATGCAATCCTCTGATGCATTAGAAAAAAAAGTGTATGTGCATTAATGCATGTATTTCTTATTGTGTACTCACTCTGAAGTCTATACCGACGGTTGAGATGAAGCTCCCAGCTAGAAACGCTCCATCTTTAAAGCGAACCAGCAGACAGGTTTTCCCCACCCCAGAGTCACCAACCAGCATCACCTGGAGAGAACGACATGTGAAAGATGGAGCAGAACACAATCTATCCCATCATCATCTATTCTCTCGTTTCCCCTGCCTCTTATTCACTCTATTAAGATACAAACAACTTCTCATCTTTCCATCAGTGCTTTAAGCAAACTACAGGATGTCTCTGTAAAAAGACTTTTTAAAGGCAGGAATATCGGAGCGGGAAGAGAGGGTTTGCTGGCAGAGAGATGAGATTAGGACAAAACTACACATTTAGTACACTAAACCAGTGACCTAAACAGTTCAGCTTAAACGTGCAAAGCTCGAAACATCTTAATATACAGAATGTGGCTGGAGAAATCAGAATACTTCAGTGCAGAATGTAAGTAAGTGAGCACACTTGTGTCAGGCTGGATAACCCAGTTGCTGTGCTCCAGTTTATCTGTATTGACACAGCTGTTCAATTAGAGCACACGCTTAACTTCACTCAAACAGAGCGTGTAATTCTCATCCATATGGGGCGGCTGGATAGCATTGCGTTGTGTTTAAATACTGCTGTAGCACAAATAACAGCCACAAACTAGTGAAGCTGCACACAATCATCAGAGCTATGAAATATAAAATGTATAACACAGTTGTCATGTTTATGCTGGCAAACTATTTATGCTCACATCCATACAGATGTATGGCAAGCCATTTTCCCCTTTAAAGCGTAATAGTAAAAACTTACTATCATCTACTGTAAATGTTATTAGTACTTATCTTTCAATATTATTAAGTAATCTAATGGTAATTAGTGTATATTCAACAACTGGAGCCTAGCTAGGAATGGAATATGTAATTTTGTCTTAAATGGTTAGTGAAATTCAAATATTCTAGTAATCACTATAATCAGTAAATAAAGAGAATACTTTAACTAGATGTAATAGAATAGTTACTTGATACTATTGAGATACTGAC
Organism: Carassius gibelio; assembly: GCF_023724105.1. Classification (NCBI taxonomy): domain Eukaryota; kingdom Metazoa; phylum Chordata; class Actinopteri; order Cypriniformes; family Cyprinidae; genus Carassius; species Carassius gibelio. The sequence goes on along the minus strand of NC_068385.1, from coordinate 573,616 downwards.
TTGTGGGGGGGGGGTATTAGTAAGGAATGAATGAGAACGAGTGACAAAATCTGGAAAATCTGACTATATGGTTTGTGAACTAGTCACTGTAAAACTAAAAATACGCTATTACCAGTTACAATGAAATAGTTACTCGATACTACTGAGTGACTAATAGAAAATGAATAGGTACTAGTATGTAATGAATGAGAACTTGTGACCAGCTGAATAGATACTAGTTAGAGTAATTGTACATCTTATAAATGATTAGTGAAATTCAAAAATACTCCTAGTCACTGAAATTACTAGTACATAAAATTACTATTATCAATAACAATGGAATGGTTACTTAATGCTACTGAGATCATGACTAGAAGAAGGGAAATAAGCGTTGAATAAAAACTAGTGAGAAACTGATACTAGTTGAAATTTTAAATAATGTGCATTTTCTACATGGTAAATGAAATTCAAATATACAATGTGATAGCAATGAAACAATACAATAGTTATAGGCTACTGGACACTAGTGAGATTAATTAGAGCTAGTAGAAAGGAAATAAGTGCTAGTATATAATGGACGCTCTGAAATTTAATTCAGTAGATATATTTAAACACTAGAAGAATAAAAACGCATTAATGACTAAATGTATAAACCGCTTGCCATACTGCGTTGTGTAAAGCGGCTTGTCTTGTACCTTGAAGGCGATGTCGTAGAATTCCCCGCTGCTGCTGAGAGAGGGTCTGCTGGGATACACCGCTCCGTTGGACTGGGTCGGGACTTTCTTACTCTTCTCTTGATCGCTGATCGGAGATGAGCTCGGTGTATTTGAACCCCCCTTTCCTCTGACCGCTTTTTTCCTTGACATTACGATTGCTTATTCCCCGTGCGGACGTGCGACGGGTAATTAATGAGCGCGCTTTATCCGGTTCACTTGCCCCAAAGTCTGTGTTAATTCAAGTATGCGTGAATTAACTTTTCATCAATAAGCGCGCGCATGATTTGAGGGCTCCGTAAAATAAAGAGTGCGATCAGTGCACCTGCTTCCGCGGTTCGCAGTGCCGCTCCGTTTTACGCAACTGGTCCAATAATTAGTTGCTGTTGTTTTAGAAAGGAAAAAGCGTCTCTGATACCTGTCTCCCGAACTGCTCTGAAAGAGAGAATCCAGCTCACTCCTCTAAGCAGCAGAGGTAGTGCACGCGCGCAGGGCGCATTGTCAACAATCAGTGGAAGAGTTGGCCACGCGCACACCGAGCGCATCCAAGCAGCGCGCAAACGCTCGCTCTACACTTGTTGGAATACAACGCTCCCTTAAAGGCGCAGTGTTGTTTTGAACGCACACCAGGAGTAGTTTTAGTCAGGGTCTCCAGTGTCCTGCAGAGCTAATCAAACACACTTCAACCAGTTAATCAAGGTCTTACTGCCATACTAGAAACTTTCAGACAGGTGTGTTGATGCTAAACTCTGCAGGCCCCGGCCCCCCCAGGACTGAGTTTGGAGGCTGGTTTTAGTCATGATGGATGGACGATGAATGAACTAAGTTATCAGCAGGAATTTTTAAACACTTTTTTTTTTTACTTACTGTACTGCAGTAGATCAGTCAGTACTCCACTAAACCTGTTTCCACCACAGAAGAAGAAAAAAAGCTAGTAGGCTAATTTTGACTTTTCGAGATATAAAAGCACAATTGTGAAACTCAGAATTGCTAGATTTAAAATAATTGTGAGTTATTGTGAGAGAAAAAGGACAGAATTGTGAGATGTTTGGGTGGGAGATTACATCTCACAATTCTGACTTTTTTTCTGCCATGAATAAAATGTTAATAATAATAAAGGTAATTGCAATGTTTTTTTTGTTTGTTTTTTTCTCACAATTCTGCGTTTATTTCCTACAATTCTGATATTTTTCTCGCAGTTCTAAATAAACCAGCCAGAATTACTATAAAATATAATTATTGTGAGATATAAACTTGCATTTGTGAAAAAAATTCCTGAATTGAGAAAGAAAATTTTAAAATTGTCAAATATTGTTATTTTTATTTATTTATTTATTTTTTGTGGCAGAAAAAGGTTTACATACTTTGGATAAAATCCTCTGCCAAATGCATTATTGCAAATGTAAATTCAATCAGATTGCTCCAACATTTTACAGCCCTCTTCAGATCGCGCTCAAGGTCAGTACAGTGCTCTGAAAAGGAACAGAAAAACAGCAAGACGTTTAGACTGCATTTCATACAGACAAGCAAGAATAAACCTCCTGGCAGGAATATGCTATAAACTGAACCAGACTTTATAACAACAGTCAAAAGTCTGAGTATGTGACTCGTATTGAAGATATGGCTCATGGTGAAATGTGAACAATGCATTAGTGACTCACATGACAAAACAAATATTAATTGTCTTAATCATAATAGGAAATAATTATTTGAAAATTAAAAATAGACATATCCACTACACTATTATCTGCAACCTCCAGATTTCCTTCTTAGCATCTGCTGCTTTCATGAATTACTCTAAATGATGATGATCCCACAAAGGTCATTTTTAGCCTACACCTGTCACTCGGGTCAGTTGCTATAGATACACACTAATTGATTTCTTCCTTTCTCATGCTCCGTCTAATATACGAGACATCCCAATACAATTAGTGCACTCCAGTCCTTCCTTCCTTTCTGTGTCGGTGCAAATAAAGGATCTGTCCAGGGGCTGTGATAGCTGCACGTAATGAGGTGGGATAATTAGCAGAAACAGATGCTCGGAGACTGTGAGAGATCAGTTTAGAGATGGTCAGGACACACTGATGGTCAGATGCCAGATGACCCTCATTACACTCAACAGCTCAGAGCTGGAATAACAAAGCAATTCAGAAAAAGAAAAGAAAGGGGTTTTTATCAGACAAACCACCTGATATTAAAAATCTGTATTACCTTTTCTCACATTCAACAAGAATTGCAATGTTATTGTAACGCTTGATTGTACTCAGAAATCATATTATTAGCAGAAACGAGCAGATTTTGTTGGCGGGCTTAAAACAGCCCTGGATTCAACACATGCTCTGCTCCTCAGAGACACAGAAGAGATGCCTTCAGAAGTTTCTTATGTAACAAATCATCTTTGGCACAGATTAGTCAAACCCAGATCGGATAGATTTCAGTGTGTGACATGGCTGTCTGAGCTGTCCTGTGTTTATAGCAGAAATGCTCTCCTCGTATCTCAAACCACAAATGCATCAAATCCAAGTTTTTGTGATGCATGTTTGAGCTCATTAACTTCAGAAGACATGTGAGGTCACCTGGGGAAGGAAACTGAAGGCGATGTTTGTGTAGTTTCTCACATCTCACTGCATCCTGAGCAGCTGAACATAGACGTGTGCATGTGAAGTGCCCTGGTAAAGGAACACAGACACATGAGTGTAACTGCACAATAAAACTAAAGATCAGAGCAAGCAGTAGCTGATTAGTTTTGCATTGTATTTAAAACACATTAAAGGTTCTGCACTTTTTATTTAGCATTGTTTCTAAGAACAAGTTTGCATAATACTGTTGTGTTACTGACCAAAAATGGAAATAGTAAATTTTAAGGGAACAAATAATAATAATAATAATAATAATAATAATAATAAACTGTTAATTAAACTTTTGACTGCAAATAGCTGGAAAGGAATAAAAATCTAAAGAAAATATTAATTAATAATTTATAATAATAATAATAAATAATAATAATAATTATTATTGTTAATTCAAAATTTGACATATTTTTTTAGGGAATAAAAATTAAAAGCAAACATAAATAAATATTATTATTAGTAGTATAACTATTAATTATTATTAATTGAACATTTGACCAAAAATACCTGTAAATGGAAATAATTTATTTACTTTTTAGAAGACAAAAATTAAAATAAAAGTTTAAATTACAGTAGTATAATTTGTTGTTGTTATTATTATGAATAGTAATGATAATAATAATAATAATAATAATAATAATAATATTGGAATAATTGAATTTATTCATAGGAAATAAAAAAAATGAATTATTAATAATATTATTTATATATATATATATATATATATATATATATATATATATATATATATATATATATATATATATATATATATAAATAATATTATTAATAATTCATTTTTTTTATTTCCTATAATATTTGTTCAATTTGATGGACTTCTAATATTGCTTCTTCCTGTATTATGTTAAGTTGTAATGTAAATGCAATGTCATGTGTGCAGTACATGCCCTGAGTCGTGTATCTGAGGTTTACCTCATCTTCTCTCTGTCCTGGAAAGATTTGTGGAATTGTATTGTGTGAATAACCCACTCGCTCTGCTCAGACGTCTGAGAGTATTACAGTTTCCCTCACACTAAACCACTCCAGAGAGACGTCTGTGCAACGCAGCTGTTCAGAAATAAACACACTTTCATGTAAAGCTCACCGTTATCCAACTCTCACGTCCTGGGGGTAAACTTCACATTTGAGACACAGAGAGAGTGCTTAACAAACGCTCTACAGAAGACTGATGATCTCATTTGTCTGTGCAGCTGATTTCTTATCGCTCTGTGCGTGTTACATAAGGATTATAAATAATCTCAACACTTTCTACTGACTGGGCTGTTTGTACTGGGGTGAAATCCATCTCCTGGTGAAGAATTCATTAAGAGAGCAGTGATTACAAAGAAACACGTCTCGTCTCAACCCATGCATCCACACACATTCATCAGAAAATCAGCCTGGTTTGGGTTTGTTTTGTAAACTGGTCAATCATTAAGAACTACTTTATACAAATCCAGTATGCAAATCCTCCTCTGTATCCTTCAGCTTTCTTCCTGTTTACGAAGCCTGGTGCTGAGACACATCTGACATTTGAATGTATTTACTGAAAATGCATTCACTCTCATGACATCCCAGATGTAGAGTGTGTGTCTTCATCAGGTTTGTAGAAATGTAGCACTGCATCAGTGTCTCATCAGTGGATGCTCTGCAGTGAATGGGTGCCGTCAGAATGAGAGTCTGATAAAAACATCACAATAATCCACAGCACTCCAGTCCATCAGTGAACATCTGGAGAACACAAAACCTGAAACACATCCAGCATTAAGATGATTTTAGCTCAAACACATAGAGTCTATAATCATGTATAGTCCAGGCGTGCCCTGAAACACCAGCTCGGTCAGAGACACGTGCACCGGCTCTGCCATCTGCTGGTTACTGATGATGAGGTTTATAAAGAGCAGATGTATATCTGTCAGGCTCAGACAGAGACGGAGGAGATGCGTGGCGAAGGCTCTGAAGATGATCCACAGGGGATGATATGAGGTGTTCATCACCTGTCTGGAGCTCAGCATCAGAAACCCCAGAGACACATTCAGCTGACCTGAGACACGGTCAGAGACAGAGAAAAACAGACCAGGTTACAAACATACACTACCTCGGTACGACCGTGGGACTTTAATTCAGAATGCATTAAAAGTGACAAAAGATTTCTACTTCAAATAAATACTGTTCTTTTGAACTTTCTGTTCATCTGTGAATCCTGAAAAATAAAATGCATCACAGTTTGCACACAAATATTGAGCAGCACAACTGTGTTCAACACTGATAATAATCAGAAATGTTTCTCGAGCAGTAAATCATCATATTATTGTGATTTCTGAAGATCATGTGACACTGAAGACTGGAGGAATGATGCTGGAAATACAGCGGAGCATCACAGAAATACATTACACTTTAACACAGATTCACTCAGAAAACAGATGTTTAAATGCTGAAATATTTTAATAATTTTTAATGCATTTTTGAACAAATAAATGCATCCTTGGTGAGCAGAAGATGTTAAAAATGTTATTGACCTCAAACTATAAAAAAAATAGTATTTTACCAAACATTTGTGCTCATTTGGTATTATTTATATATTTGTAAACTAGTTTTTATGAATGTAGCTTTAATTTTATTTATTTTTTTATGATTTTATTTCAATTTTAGTTGCATTTTTGTTATGTGCACTTCTGTTTTATATATATATATATATATATATATATATATATATATATATATATATATATATATATATATATATATATATATATATATATATATATATATATATATATATATATATATATATATATATATATATATATATATATATATATATATATATATTACAATTCAGGTTAAATTTATTTCATTTGTTTTTATTTTCAGTTTTACTATTTACTTATTTCTAGTCAGTAAAGTCAAACTTATTTCAATGAAATGTGATTTTACAACTTTAAAGGCAATGTTTCTAATTGAAAGTTTTTCAGTCTATTATTTATATTTTAATATATATATTTTTTCAGTCAACAATAATAACCCCAGCTGACAGATATTGTGTTATTGTCCTTATTAAAAGCGCATCATTCGGTGCTTGTGTTTGTGGGTAAAGACCTTTAGTGAGCTGAAGCTGGATCTGTGGTAAAGTCTGTCGGGATCATCCAGAGTCTGGGATCTACAGTCGGCCAGGTCACATATCTCTGATTCACACTAGTGATCAGGAAATGATGCTGAAACTAACCACACTGCTGTGTTTGGTTGAGCTGGTCAAAAACCCAGTGATGCCACTAGATGGCAACAATGTCGAAACTCTTCTGAAATGATCTGGATGAGGTTTCAGACTGAAATGCACCTGGAAGAGGATCTGAGATCTGCAGGACCTCATGATGAAGTGATGCTGAGCGTCTAAAACAATGAAAGCAGGAGATGCATGTAGAAGGGTCTAGGATGCATTCATGATCCCTAGAGAGTGTTCACTGCTACCTCACAGGAAACTTCACATAATATCTTCATATCACAAAAATACTTATATAGGCCTACTAATATAATTACACAACTATTTTTATGTTTTTGCATAATTATACTAATTATCCAGTATGTGTACATGTACATTTATTTTAATGTTAATTATGTAATTTAATAATATATATCAAAACAAATAAATAAAATAAATATTAACATTATAAATCCAAAAATAAAAATATAAAACTATACATTATATTTAATATAATAATATATACAATTAATTTAATATCATTCTTTCTTTCTTTTTTTACTTTAATTATATGTGAAATATTTATTATATACAATTTATTATTTATGCATTTTTTATATAGTACATTACATCACTACTTATAAGACTAATTATAGTAATTATGCAGCGTGCGTACATCTAATAATGTAAATTAATAATTTATCAAAGTAAATAAATAAATACATGATATATAATATGAATTATATAGTATACATTTTATATACTGCATTTTATAATATTGAAAGCATTCAAATATATTATCATTATTATACATACATTAAACAAAATACTGTATTTTATACCTATTATAAAATTAATCAGAATTTATTCTCAAAACCCTTAAATCAATAAAAAAAAATATTGATGGATTATACATTTACCTTTAAACTCTGCATTCAATAAGCATGCAAATGTTGTCATTTTTTTTGTATTTTAATATGAATACAACTTTTTAAAACAATAATACACTATTAAAATTTCTATATTTAATAGTAATATTCCTATGAAATCCTCAGACAGTTGTAGCATCAACAAAACACTGATCATGTGGTTCCCATCTACACCCAGACTCCCATCATCCTGTGTGTGTGTGTGTGTGTGTGTGTGTGTGTGTGTGTGTGTGTGTGTGTGTGTGTGTGTGTGTGTGTGTGTGTGTGTGTGTGTGTGTGTGTGTGTGTGTGTGTGTGAAGCAGCTTCACCCTAAGGTCAAGGCAGGTGTGTTTGACCAGATTAACCTGAACGATACCAATCTGCATAAGCTAAATAAACCCATATCTATGACTAACTCTCTTCACGTAGGTGCTAAAATATTTATGATAGCCCAAAATAGTCTGTTTATTTCATTTACACCATTAATATCACAGAAATGCTCTCTATTTGCTGCTGGCGATGTGATAATTGGGATAAATGTGAGGTGATTGAGTGCTCATGTTGCCACAAAGCAAACAGAGGCGTCTGTAACGAAGGAAAACGACCTTAAATAACCAAACTAAAGCCACGTCTGCTGCTTTCAGTGAATAAACATGAAGACAGTGGCCGTCTCACCCGCCGCGAGCCCTTCCCAGCATGCCGTGCGGCGTGTTTGGCCAGTGTGAATGGCTGTAGTGTGTGGACTTCTGACTGCTGAAGTCATGGGGATTGTGAAGGAAGTCATGCAACACTCCAGGGATTCATACCCGGATACACAACAGTCCTCTAGATATCAGTATTCAGATTTCTTGAACTTGAAAGATGCAAAAATGTGCATATTTCAGGATGGTTCAACCAATGTGTGTGTACAATGTGGAGCAAAACTAAATGCAAGTATATGTGTGTGTGTGTGTGTGTATATATTTAAGAGTAGTTGCTGACGCAGTGTTTTACATTATCATTTAATTGAACCTTAATTAATTAACTTAATTGAAATCAAAACAGAAATAAAAATGGTATAAAATACTACATGTACTATGAGACTAAAATAAAAATAAATAAAGCTACATTCCTGTGTACAAAAAAAAAAATAAAATAAAAAATACACTTCCTTGTTTGGTATTTTTATTTATTAATTTTTTTTAAATATAGGTGCATTTATGCTTTAAACAAGAGAGATATTCTACTAACAAGGTAGGAAACATTAATTAATTCAAAGGGAAATCAAGTAAAAAATAAATAAAATCTGAATCCATTAGCATATTTTTTTTCTTGTTTTCATCAAAAACCCATTTACTTTTGATAGATTCTTAGATAGACTTGATATCTTAATTTCTACACTTTAACCAAATGTATAATGGGATAAAACAATAATAATAATAATAATAATAAAAAAACATTTTCTTACTTGAGATATAATGAATATTAACTGAAAAAAAAATTATATATATATATATATATATATATATATATATATATATATATATATATATATATATATATATAATTACAAAAAATTATTAACATTTTAAAATTAAAGTGAAAACAGAAAATATCAGAATAAAAAGTAATCTAAAATAAAAATAAAAGCTATTACAGTGTCTCAATGATTTAAAAATCACACTGATTTAAAGCTACAGTACATTCCTCTACACTGCAAATAATAATAATAATAATAATAATAATAATAGTAATAATAATAATAAAGTTAAATTGGTAAATTTGTTTTGTTTTCCAGTACAAAAAAAATCTAAATAATAATATCATGACACAAAATGACAAAAATATTAAGTCTTGTTTTATGGGGACTAAATTAAGTAAGTGTATGCTTAAAACTAAATAATTTCTACCTATGGGGTAAGAAATCTAATCCATAAAAAGGTAGAGTTTACTTTTCTGACTTCATTAGCATATTTGTTTTTCTTATTTTTTAACAACGTTTAGATATTTCTTTCAGAAAACAAGTTGAACATCATCAGTCATATCCAGTAACTTCTCAAGTAAACGAATCTTGATTAGAGAAAGACAAACATTGTGCCTGGTCTACTATGATTGGCTTTAAAACACTTCTAAATGGCAATTAATTTAAACGTATAATACTTAACATGTTACATTACTATTCCACTTCCAAGATATCTGCTGGATCGCGCATAAACAACGATTTGAGCTAATAAAACATAACTGTGCAAGGTCTCATAGCTGTTAAAACTTGAGCTCGACGTCTCAATAATAATAATAATAATAATAATAATGAACTGGGGACTCCCTTATGGGATTCATTCAGTATAATCCGTCATCACTTCCTGTGAGCGTGCCAAACTGAACAACAGAAGTGAGATGGAAAAAAACTGTAATATAACATTCAGAAATTAAAAACAAGAGTTATGGGACGCGGGCCAGGAAGGAGGTCTGGTTGAGCAACGAGAACATAGCAATGAACTTATGAATCCATACGTCTGAGGATGCCCCCAAAACAGATTTACTATCTGTGCATGCATTCAAACACTCGCTGATCGCCAACGTGAAACGTTATGATTTAAAATCCAGTTGTGTTGTAATTGGGGTGCGGCCTGGTTTCATACGAACATAAATCAGGCTCAGGCTTATTACGATGTTGGGCTGTAGCTTTAAAACAGGAGCGCAAATTAGTTCCATACACTGTAAACTCAAGTCACCCGCTAAACTCCTGTGTGTGTTTGATGCATTAGCACTTTAAGCCTCGTTATATTCTGAAGCCCATACACCAGCACACACAAAACAACACCAGGAACACAACAGTGCTGCATTATACATATACATCCCATCAAATATATCATCATACACCTAAAAATGTTTACATATGATACACATAAAGAACGCAACATTGTATTATTGTAGCAATTTTATATGTTAATGTGTGGTTGTTGTTTTTTTTGGTAAAACATACACATTTGGTAATCATTTGGAGTCGGTGAATTAGTGAAATACACACATAACCTTCGAAATACACACAGTTTAGCCTTGTGTTCTGCTGCCTTATGTTTTAAGTGTGTTTTGGGAAAATGGAGAAAAGGTCATTTTCAAACCATTGCAATGACTGCACTTCAATCTGGAAATGATACAGTTTCTGTTTTCATTTTTCCATTGGCTCCTCCAAAACTTCTGCCTTTGCCCTCGGTGTAATCAAACTCAAGATGCTAACGAAGCTTCACAGGGGAAAGCAAAAAAAAAAAACAATTCTTCAAACCGAGAAAACGTGTGGCTCTTCCTAATCCTGCAGATCGTAAAACCACGTCTAAAGACAGTGATGTTGTGGTTACAGATTTGGGCTGGTGACCAGAAAAAAAGGTTGCAGGTTCAAATCCCAACCTTGAGCTAGCCACTTAAAGAGACAGTGCACCCATAAAAGAAATGCTAATACATTCTCTAATTTTAATTGTCTAGGCAAACAATTAGTATTTTTATGTTTTCAGGACAGATGTCAAAAGATTTTTAAAGCAGCATCAATTTACTTAAGATGCCAAATAATGACATAAGACTTGGTTTCTGATAAAGTGGTCAAAATGAAGTGAGTTTAAGATTAAAACAAGAACAAATATCCGCAAATGGGATCAGAAAACTAAAATCAAGAAACAAGTTTTCAGACAACATTGACAGATATTCTTCTTTCAAGCATAATCTCACTTCATATTTGTTTAATTTATTAAATGTGTCAAGAAAACCTTGATTTAAAGGGATAGTTCACCCAAAAATGTAAACTACCCTAAAACCTTAGTCAGGCCATCATAGGTGTATATGACTTTCTTTATTCAGAATATAATCGGAGTTATACTAAAAAAAATTAATGTCTCTTCCAAGCTTTATATTGGCAGTGAATGGGTGTCAAGATTTCAAAGCCCAAAAAAGTGCATCCATCCATCATAAAAAGTGCTGTATAGTGTTATGGGGAGTAAACAAATGCCTTCTGAAGCAAATCAATGTATTTTATACTATATTTTTATTATTAGATGTATTATTATTTATTAAAATTGCAACTGAAGAACAAATATTTGCAGTGCAATGAAATAAACACTACAAAAATGTTGACCCAATTTTCAGATTTATGTTCTGGTAATGTATGCAGATGTGTGTGTTTTTAATAATGTAGTGCCTTATTTGCATATGTACAAGTAACGTGTGTTTTTAAAATAAAAACATCTCATATGAAATGTTTTTGCAATTGTTAAGCTAATCTTAACACACAAAAACTTGTTTTGATTACACTTTATCTTAAGGTGTCTTTTTTACAGTGCAATTAAACATTTAAATACTGAGTAATTTACTTTATTACATGTACTTACTATATGGTTAGGGTAAGGATTAGGGTAACTTGCATGTAATATGCATAATTAATTGTTAATTTAATAGTAAGTGCATGTAATGTGTAACAAGGACACTTTAAAACAAAGTGTGAAATGTAAAAATGTAAGTCAGCGGGTTCCAGCAATAATATTGGATCTTTTCTGATTCACACTTCGTCTGGATTTACACAAGGCTTATCATGTCATTATTAATTTAAAGATTGGCATTAGCAGTCTGCTGATTGCAGCGTGGCACTGGAAGGTTAAAACCAGAAAAACATCCTCCATTAAGTGCTTAGTTTAATCCACTTATGGATTGCAAGCCATTGATAACAGCAGAGTTGAGCAGAGCGTTGAGAACCACAGGAGGGAAAACCCGCCTCAGGAATAATCCCTAAATTTCCCTCGCACCCATGTGAGGTCTGACCACCATTAACCTCCGCATATGAGCATATAGTGCTGGCTACACAGGATTCCCCTCATTATCCTGAAATAAAGCTTTTATTGTAGCATTTATACACACTCGTATTGTCCATCCAGAACAATCCACTGCCTTTATAAATCCAGCACTACAGCCACACTCGTTCAGACCGACGGCTGAGACACGTCCTGCTCTTATTGTGTCCAAAAATTAGACAACTATATGAAAAATCATTTTCAACATTTCTCCTAATGACACTGAACTTCCTTAACATTATCTACTCAAGCAATTTACAATCATACGAAGCTAATCAAGAAGATTTTGGTTTTAATCTTTTTAATATTGATCAAATTATGGATAGGTCTCTACTAGCTTTGCAGTATTTAAGTATCATTTAAGTATTTTCTTACTCAGAATTTTTAACATTTTCCAGTGCAAATATCTACAGCATTCTTAAATCAGGATATATTTACTTGAAAAGCAAAACGACTTGAGAAGGTAATTAATCAGGTAATAATTAAAAGGTATTAAGTCTTTTTTTCTGAAAAATGTATCAAAATGAAGTAACTTTTTTGCTTAAAACAAGAAAAACGGTCATGTTTTCTCTTTGAATTAAGCTTACCTTTTAGACCCCATTAAGCAAAAACCAATATAATTTTTTGCTATTTTTTCAAAATACAAGACTTAACATTAAATCATTTCACTTCTCAAGTAGATGTTTTTTTTTATTATTTATATATTATCTTTAGATATTTGCACTGAAACCACAAAAATCCTTTGCCATGGAGATACTATTTTAGTTTTTATTCATTTTAATTCTATGAGAATTAATTTTCTCATTTTTATATTTTTCATTTTCATTTCAATTTTAGTAAACATTTTGGTTATATGTTTTTAGTGTTAATTTTGAGTTATTTTAGTGCGTCAAGTTAAACTAAACGAAAATGAAAAATTATGAAAAATAAATTTAAGGTTTTTTATTGTAAAACTTTAAAATAAGGTTACATTAGTTAACATCAGTTAATGCATGAACTAACATGAAATAAGAATGAGTGATACATTTGGTACAGTATTTATTCAGATGTGTTTACTTCAGTTCATAAAAACACAACTGTTCATTGTTACTTCATATTAGTCCATTTAAAAAAAAAATCTAGATATAATTAATAAATGTTTAAATTAACATTTAGTCAGTATTTTTCACTTTTAGTTACACTATAATTAATCAGTGGATCTGTGTTGTAAAGAATTACTTTTTCTGTTTCATTTTAGTAACAATAAATGTTATATTTTAATGGTTTGGTTAACTATATTAATCCTGATCTGATACAGCAACTTTCCCCCTCATTCTTCATTACTTCTGTCAGGTATCCAGCAGCTTTTCCACCTGAATTATGTTGCTATATTCTGAGAAATGTGCTTGATATTGATACACTTCACAACAACAACAATGCAGTGTATCCTGATGTACTTGTTACATCATAAGAAGAATGGCATTTACGCTAATAATAGTCTGTTTCATAGCACGTTTTTCCAGTTTAACCCTGTGAAGATGCTTTGACACAATCTGTATAAAGCGTTATAGAAATAAAGGTGACTTGACCTGCAAAAAACAGAAAGGAAAGGATGCTCAGTCTCTGTTAGAGCTAACTTCAGCTATATTGTGTTCACAACCCTTTTACATCATAAAGGAGATTGTGGTTCAATAGCAAAGTTGGGTAACACTTTATAATAACTGCACACTATTAATAATTAATTAAGCATTAGTAAACATAATTCATAATTTATAAAGCATTAATAGACAGTAATAATCAGTTTATAAATATAAATAGATATATATAGATATAAATGCTTTATTCTTGATTTAAAAGCATATCTATAATGTGTAATTTCATACTTTATTCATGATCAATATATCATTTCTCAATGAAGTATAGCATTATTTACAAACCTGTTATTTAGGAGTTGCCAGTGATTCATAAGATCACAAGAAATGTAGTAAATTCAGGTAGTTATAAAGCATTTAGTAGTGGTCAGTTAACTATTTATGTGAGCTCATCTAAAGTGAGGACTAGTTATGCCTTGTAAAGCATTTATAAAGGATATTTAAAGGCTCAGTTATCTTCTAAACAAAAAACAGAAACAAACACAATACAGTGATACAGAACATAGAAATATTAACTGCCTTTAAATCTCATTTGTAAAAGCTTTACAAGGCAAAAATATTCCTCACTTTAGATGAGCTCACAAAAATAGTTAACTAACAACTACTTATGTTTTATAACTACCTGAATTAACCCTGAATTACAGTAGAAATACATGTTAATAAACCATTTATTAACACTATAAGTAACTATTACTATATGTCTGAATAAAAAGATGTATGAATGCACATTTAAATAGTTTATTAATCATTTACTTACAATTTCTAAGTGCTCTTATGAACCACTGACAACTCCTTAATAACTGGTGTGTAAATAATGCTATACTTAATTTAGAAATGATAAATTGATCATTAATAAAGTATGAAAACAAATACTAAATACATTATAGATATGCTTTTAAATCAGGGATAAAGCATTTATATCTGTATTTATAAACTGCTTATAAATGTCTATTAATGCTTTATAAATGATGCATTAACTGTTTCCTAATGCTTAACTAATGATAAATAGCATGCAGTTATTATAAAGTGTTACCCAAAGTTGTTATCATCGTGATCATTTAGAGACCTGTTTAAAGGGTTAAATAGACATATGACTTCCTTTCTTCAACTGTATATTTGTTTTGATGACAGAACT
>NC_068385.1:536681-558106 GCF_023724105.1 Carassius gibelio | reverse complement strand
AAACTGTATTGTTGTTTTTTAATTTTTTACAGGTACTAGGCGAATAATGTCGATCAGCAGGCACTTGCAGCAGGTAAGTAGGCACCTTTGTGCATAATTCAGGTGAGTACAGGGAACTCGAGGTCCATAGGAACCCGGCACTGGCTTGGTTAGGTGAAGGAAAATCCAGAATCCGAATCCCGAAGGATTCGAAAACGGTTGTGCACGGTCCTGAGTCCCACCGGCCGCCAAGAGTCACAAGCACACCCCCAAATCACACACAACAGCCAACACTTCCCCACAGAAAGCCAACGCCAGTCTAAAATATTTTTTTAGGCTCTGTAAAAAATCCCAAACCCGGGCTACAGCCACACGGGCTGTTTTTCTCAGGGGTGTGTGAAGAAAAACCGATGGTAGGTTAAGGTTTAGATGTGGTGAGGGGTATATTACTCTAAAAGTACACATCTCAACGTCTGTATGGACGGAGAAGAAAAATTGAATAAACATATATTGTGCTCAGACGCATCACCACCCTAATGATGCCGGCTGTTTATTTTTAAATGTCTTCAAATTTTGTCATTCAGGTCTGTCGCGACGCGTTTCGAACCTTCCCACAGTGTTCTCATCAGGCGAATTCAATGACAAAATGACTCTGACCCAGCTCGCTCCAGCATTTATGTGCCAGGAGGGCGGGGCTTCTCACCTCGCAACCAATAGCAACCGATAACCACCTTCAGCATTGTATGATGCTTCATGAATTGTTTCTTTCACACACTAATAAACTGTATTGTTGTTTTTTAATTTTTTACAGGTACTAGGCGAATAATGTCGATCAGCAGGCACTTGCAGCAGGTAAGTAGGCACCTTTGTGCATAATTCAGGTGAGTACAGGGAACTCGAGGTCCATAGGAACCCGGCACTGGCTTGGTTAGGTGAAGGAAAATCCAGAATCCGAATCCCGAAGGATTCGAAAACGGTTGTGCACGGTCCTGAGTCCCACCGGCCGCCAAGAGTCACAAGCACACCCCCAAATCACACACAACAGCCAACACTTCCCCACAGAAAGCCAACGCCAGTCTAAAATATTTTTTTAGGCTCTGTAAAAAATCCCAAACCCGGGCTACAGCCACACGGGCTGTTTTTCTCAGGGGTGTGTGAAGAAAAACCGATGGTAGGTTAAGGTTTAGATGTGGTGAGGGGTATATTACTCTAAAAGTACACATCTCAACGTCTGTATGGACGGAGAAGAAAAATTGAATAAACATATATTGTGCTCAGACGCATCACCACCCTAATGATGCCGGCTGTTTATTTTTAAATGTCTTCAAATTTTGTCATTCAGGTCTGTCGCGACGCGTTTCGAACCTTCCCACAGTGTTCTCATCAGGCGAATTCAATGACAAAATGACTCTGACCCAGCTCGCTCCAGCATTTATGTGCCAGGAGGGCGGGGCTTCTCACCTCGCAACCAATAGCAACCGATAACCACCTTCAGCATTGTATGATGCTTCATGAATTGTTTCTTTCACACACTAATAAACTGTATTGTTGTTTTTTAATTTTTTACAGGTACTAGGCGAATAATGTCGATCAGCAGGCACTTGCAGCAGGTAAGTAGGCACCTTTGTGCATAATTCAGGTGAGTACAGGGAACTCGAGGTCCATAGGAACCCGGCACTGGCTTGGTTAGGTGAAGGAAAATCCAGAATCCGAATCCCGAAGGATTCGAAAACGGTTGTGCACGGTCCTGAGTCCCACCGGCCGCCAAGAGTCACAAGCACACCCCCAAATCACACACAACAGCCAACACTTCCCCACAGAAAGCCAACGCCAGTCTAAAATATTTTATTTAGGCTCTGTAAAAAATCCCAAACCCGGGCTACAGCCACACGGGCTGTTTTTCTCAGGGGTGTGTGAAGAAAAACCGATGGTAGGTTAAGGTTTAGATGTGGTGAGGGGTATATTACTCTAAAAGTACACATCTCAACGTCTGTATGGACGGAGAAGAAAAATTGAATAAACATATATTGTGCTCAGACGCATCACCACCCTAATGATGCCGGCTGTTTATTTTTAAATGTCTTCAAATTTTGTCATTCAGGTCTGTCGCGACGCGTTTCGAACCTTCCCACAGTGTTCTCATCAGGCGAATTCAATGACAAAATGACTCTGACCCAGCTCGCTCCAGCATTTATGTGCCAGGAGGGCGGGGCTTCTCACCTCGCAACCAATAGCAACCGATAACCACCTTCAGCATTGTATGATGCTTCATGAATTGTTTCTTTCACACACTAATAAACTGTATTGTTGTTTTTTAATTTTTTACAGGTACTAGGCGAATAATGTCGATCAGCAGGCACTTGCAGCAGGTAAGTAGGCACCTTTGTGCATAATTCAGGTGAGTACAGGGAACTCGAGGTCCATAGGAACCCGGCACTGGCTTGGTTAGGTGAAGGAAAATCCAGAATCCGAATCCCGAAGGATTCGAAAACGGTTGTGCACGGTCCTGAGTCCCACCGGCCGCCAAGAGTCACAAGCACACCCCCAAATCACACACAACAGCCAACACTTCCCCACAGAAAGCCAACGCCAGTCTAAAATATTTTTTTAGGCTCTGTAAAAAATCCCAAACCCGGGCTACAGCCACACGGGCTGTTTTTCTCAGGGGTGTGTGAAGAAAAACCGATGGTAGGTTAAGGTTTAGATGTGGTGAGGGGTATATTACTCTAAAAGTACACATCTCAACGTCTGTATGGACGGAGAAGAAAAATTGAATAAACATATATTGTGCTCAGACGCATCACCACCCTAATGATGCCGGCTGTTTATTTTTAAATGTCTTCAAATTTTGTCATTCAGGTCTGTCGCGACGCGTTTCGAACCTTCCCACAGTGTTCTCATCAGGCGAATTCAATGACAAAATGACTCTGACCCAGCTCGCTCCAGCATTTATGTGCCAGGAGGGCGGGGCTTCTCACCTCGCAACCAATAGCAACCGATAACCACCTTCAGCATTGTATGATGCTTCATGAATTGTTTCTTTCACACACTAATAAACTGTATTGTTGTTTTTTAATTTTTTACAGGTACTAGGCGAATAATGTCGATCAGCAGGCACTTGCAGCAGGTAAGTAGGCACCTTTGTGCATAATTCAGGTGAGTACAGGGAACTCGAGGTCCATAGGAACCCGGCACTGGCTTGGTTAGGTGAAGGAAAATCCAGAATCCGAATCCCGAAGGATTCGAAAACGGTTGTGCACGGTCCTGAGTCCCACCGGCCGCCAAGAGTCACAAGCACACCCCCAAATCACACACAACAGCCAACACTTCCCCACAGAAAGCCAACGCCAGTCTAAAATATTTTTTTAGGCTCTGTAAAAAATCCCAAACCCGGGCTACAGCCACACGGGCTGTTTTTCTCAGGGGTGTGTGAAGAAAAACCGATGGTAGGTTAAGGTTTAGATGTGGTGAGGGGTATATTACTCTAAAAGTACACATCTCAACGTCTGTATGGACGGAGAAGAAAAATTGAATAAACATATATTGTGCTCAGACGCATCACCACCCTAATGATGCCGGCTGTTTATTTTTAAATGTCTTCAAATTTTGTCATTCAGGTCTGTCGCGACGCGTTTCGAACCTTCCCACAGTGTTCTCATCAGGCGAATTCAATGACAAAATGACTCTGACCCAGCTCGCTCCAGCATTTATGTGCCAGGAGGGCGGGGCTTCTCACCTCGCAACCAATAGCAACCGATAACCACCTTCAGCATTGTATGATGCTTCATGAATTGTTTCTTTCACACACTAATAAACTGTATTGTTGTTTTTTAATTTTTTACAGGTACTAGGCGAATAATGTCGATCAGCAGGCACTTGCAGCAGGTAAGTAGGCACCTTTGTGCATAATTCAGGTGAGTACAGGGAACTCGAGGTCCATAGGAACCCGGCACTGGCTTGGTTAGGTGAAGGAAAATCCAGAATCCGAATCCCGAAGGATTCGAAAACGGTTGTGCACGGTCCTGAGTCCCACCGGCCGCCAAGAGTCACAAGCACACCCCCAAATCACACACAACAGCCAACACTTCCCCACAGAAAGCCAACGCCAGTCTAAAATATTTTTTTAGGCTCTGTAAAAAATCCCAAACCCGGGCTACAGCCACACGGGCTGTTTTTCTCAGGGGTGTGTGAAGAAAAACCGATGGTAGGTTAAGGTTTAGATGTGGTGAGGGGTATATTACTCTAAAAGTACACATCTCAACGTCTGTATGGACGGAGAAGAAAAATTGAATAAACATATATTGTGCTCAGACGCATCACCACCCTAATGATGCCGGCTGTTTATTTTTAAATGTCTTCAAATTTTGTCATTCAGGTCTGTCGCGACGCGTTTCGAACCTTCCCACAGTGTTCTCATCAGGCGAATTCAATGACAAAATGACTCTGACCCAGCTCGCTCCAGCATTTATGTGCCAGGAGGGCGGGGCTTCTCACCTCGCAACCAATAGCAACCGATAACCACCTTCAGCATTGTATGATGCTTCATGAATTGTTTCTTTCACACACTAATAAACTGTATTGTTGTTTTTTAATTTTTTACAGGTACTAGGCGAATAATGTCGATCAGCAGGCACTTGCAGCAGGTAAGTAGGCACCTTTGTGCATAATTCAGGTGAGTACAGGGAACTCGAGGTCCATAGGAACCCGGCACTGGCTTGGTTAGGTGAAGGAAAATCCAGAATCCGAATCCCGAAGGATTCGAAAACGGTTGTGCACGGTCCTGAGTCCCACCGGCCGCCAAGAGTCACAAGCACACCCCCAAATCACACACAACAGCCAACACTTCCCCACAGAAAGCCAACGCCAGTCTAAAATATTTTTTTAGGCTCTGTAAAAAATCCCAAACCCGGGCTACAGCCACACGGGCTGTTTTTCTCAGGGGTGTGTGAAGAAAAACCGATGGTAGGTTAAGGTTTAGATGTGGTGAGGGGTATATTACTCTAAAAGTACACATCTCAACGTCTGTATGGACGGAGAAGAAAAATTGAATAAACATATATTGTGCTCAGACGCATCACCACCCTAATGATGCCGGCTGTTTATTTTTAAATGTCTTCAAATTTTGTCATTCAGGTCTGTCGCGACGCGTTTCGAACCTTCCCACAGTGTTCTCATCAGGCGAATTCAATGACAAAATGACTCTGACCCAGCTCGCTCCAGCATTTATGTGCCAGGAGGGCGGGGCTTCTCACCTCGCAACCAATAGCAACCGATAACCACCTTCAGCATTGTATGATGCTTCATGAATTGTTTCTTTCACACACTAATAAACTGTATTGTTGTTTTTTAATTTTTTACAGGTACTAGGCGAATAATGTCGATCAGCAGGCACTTGCAGCAGGTAAGTAGGCACCTTTGTGCATAATTCAGGTGAGTACAGGGAACTCGAGGTCCATAGGAACCCGGCACTGGCTTGGTTAGGTGAAGGAAAATCCAGAATCCGAATCCCGAAGGATTCGAAAACGGTTGTGCACGGTCCTGAGTCCCACCGGCCGCCAAGAGTCACAAGCACACCCCCAAATCACACACAACAGCCAACACTTCCCCACAGAAAGCCAACGCCAGTCTAAAATATTTTTTTAGGCTCTGTAAAAAATCCCAAACCCGGGCTACAGCCACACGGGCTGTTTTTCTCAGGGGTGTGTGAAGAAAAACCGATGGTAGGTTAAGGTTTAGATGTGGTGAGGGGTATATTACTCTAAAAGTACACATCTCAACGTCTGTATGGACGGAGAAGAAAAATTGAATAAACATATATTGTGCTCAGACGCATCACCACCCTAATGATGCCGGCTGTTTATTTTTAAATGTCTTCAAATTTTGTCATTCAGGTCTGTCGCGACGCGTTTCGAACCTTCCCACAGTGTTCTCATCAGGCGAATTCAATGACAAAATGACTCTGACCCAGCTCGCTCCAGCATTTATGTGCCAGGAGGGCGGGGCTTCTCACCTCGCAACCAATAGCAACCGATAACCACCTTCAGCATTGTATGATGCTTCATGAATTGTTTCTTTCACACACTAATAAACTGTATTGTTGTTTTTTAATTTTTTACAGGTACTAGGCGAATAATGTCGATCAGCAGGCACTTGCAGCAGGTAAGTAGGCACCTTTGTGCATAATTCAGGTGAGTACAGGGAACTCGAGGTCCATAGGAACCCGGCACTGGCTTGGTTAGGTGAAGGAAAATCCAGAATCCGAATCCCGAAGGATTCGAAAACGGTTGTGCACGGTCCTGAGTCCCACCGGCCGCCAAGAGTCACAAGCACACCCCCAAATCACACACAACAGCCAACACTTCCCCACAGAAAGCCAACGCCAGTCTAAAATATTTTTTTAGGCTCTGTAAAAAATCCCAAACCCGGGCTACAGCCACACGGGCTGTTTTTCTCAGGGGTGTGTGAAGAAAAACCGATGGTAGGTTAAGGTTTAGATGTGGTGAGGGGTATATTACTCTAAAAGTACACATCTCAACGTCTGTATGGACGGAGAAGAAAAATTGAATAAACATATATTGTGCTCAGACGCATCACCACCCTAATGATGCCGGCTGTTTATTTTTAAATGTCTTCAAATTTTGTCATTCAGGTCTGTCGCGACGCGTTTCGAACCTTCCCACAGTGTTCTCATCAGGCGAATTCAATGACAAAATGACTCTGACCCAGCTCGCTCCAGCATTTATGTGCCAGGAGGGCGGGGCTTCTCACCTCGCAACCAATAGCAACCGATAACCACCTTCAGCATTGTATGATGCTTCATGAATTGTTTCTTTCACACACTAATAAACTGTATTGTTGTTTTTTAATTTTTTACAGGTACTAGGCGAATAATGTCGATCAGCAGGCACTTGCAGCAGGTAAGTAGGCACCTTTGTGCATAATTCAGGTGAGTACAGGGAACTCGAGGTCCATAGGAACCCGGCACTGGCTTGGTTAGGTGAAGGAAAATCCAGAATCCGAATCCCGAAGGATTCGAAAACGGTTGTGCACGGTCCTGAGTCCCACCGGCCGCCAAGAGTCACAAGCACACCCCCAAATCACACACAACAGCCAACACTTCCCCACAGAAAGCCAACGCCAGTCTAAAATATTTTTTTAGGCTCTGTAAAAAATCCCAAACCCGGGCTACAGCCACACGGGCTGTTTTTCTCAGGGGTGTGTGAAGAAAAACCGATGGTAGGTTAAGGTTTAGATGTGGTGAGGGGTATATTACTCTAAAAGTACACATCTCAACGTCTGTATGGACGGAGAAGAAAAATTGAATAAACATATATTGTGCTCAGACGCATCACCACCCTAATGATGCCGGCTGTTTATTTTTAAATGTCTTCAAATTTTGTCATTCAGGTCTGTCGCGACGCGTTTCGAACCTTCCCACAGTGTTCTCATCAGGCGAATTCAATGACAAAATGACTCTGACCCAGCTCGCTCCAGCATTTATGTGCCAGGAGGGCGGGGCTTCTCACCTCGCAACCAATAGCAACCGATAACCACCTTCAGCATTGTATGATGCTTCATGAATTGTTTCTTTCACACACTAATAAACTGTATTGTTGTTTTTTAATTTTTTACAGGTACTAGGCGAATAATGTCGATCAGCAGGCACTTGCAGCAGGTAAGTAGGCACCTTTGTGCATAATTCAGGTGAGTACAGGGAACTCGAGGTCCATAGGAACCCGGCACTGGCTTGGTTAGGTGAAGGAAAATCCAGAATCCGAATCCCGAAGGATTCGAAAACGGTTGTGCACGGTCCTGAGTCCCACCGGCCGCCAAGAGTCACAAGCACACCCCCAAATCACACACAACAGCCAACACTTCCCCACAGAAAGCCAACGCCAGTCTAAAATATTTTTTTAGGCTCTGTAAAAAATCCCAAACCCGGGCTACAGCCACACGGGCTGTTTTTCTCAGGGGTGTGTGAAGAAAAACCGATGGTAGGTTAAGGTTTAGATGTGGTGAGGGGTATATTACTCTAAAAGTACACATCTCAACGTCTGTATGGACGGAGAAGAAAAATTGAATAAACATATATTGTGCTCAGACGCATCACCACCCTAATGATGCCGGCTGTTTATTTTTAAATGTCTTCAAATTTTGTCATTCAGGTCTGTCGCGACGCGTTTCGAACCTTCCCACAGTGTTCTCATCAGGCGAATTCAATGACAAAATGACTCTGACCCAGCTCGCTCCAGCATTTATGTGCCAGGAGGGCGGGGCTTCTCACCTCGCAACCAATAGCAACCGATAACCACCTTCAGCATTGTATGATGCTTCATGAATTGTTTCTTTCACACACTAATAAACTGTATTGTTGTTTTTTAATTTTTTACAGGTACTAGGCGAATAATGTCGATCAGCAGGCACTTGCAGCAGGTAAGTAGGCACCTTTGTGCATAATTCAGGTGAGTACAGGGAACTCGAGGTCCATAGGAACCCGGCACTGGCTTGGTTAGGTGAAGGAAAATCCAGAATCCGAATCCCGAAGGATTCGAAAACGGTTGTGCACGGTCCTGAGTCCCACCGGCCGCCAAGAGTCACAAGCACACCCCCAAATCACACACAACAGCCAACACTTCCCCACAGAAAGCCAACGCCAGTCTAAAATATTTTTTTAGGCTCTGTAAAAAATCCCAAACCCGGGCTACAGCCACACGGGCTGTTTTTCTCAGGGGTGTGTGAAGAAAAACCGATGGTAGGTTAAGGTTTAGATGTGGTGAGGGGTATATTACTCTAAAAGTACACATCTCAACGTCTGTATGGACGGAGAAGAAAAATTGAATAAACATATATTGTGCTCAGACGCATCACCACCCTAATGATGCCGGCTGTTTATTTTTAAATGTCTTCAAATTTTGTCATTCAGGTCTGTCGCGACGCGTTTCGAACCTTCCCACAGTGTTCTCATCAGGCGAATTCAATGACAAAATGACTCTGACCCAGCTCGCTCCAGCATTTATGTGCCAGGAGGGCGGGGCTTCTCACCTCGCAACCAATAGCAACCGATAACCACCTTCAGCATTGTATGATGCTTCATGAATTGTTTCTTTCACACACTAATAAACTGTATTGTTGTTTTTTAATTTTTTACAGGTACTAGGCGAATAATGTCGATCAGCAGGCACTTGCAGCAGGTAAGTAGGCACCTTTGTGCATAATTCAGGTGAGTACAGGGAACTCGAGGTCCATAGGAACCCGGCACTGGCTTGGTTAGGTGAAGGAAAATCCAGAATCCGAATCCCGAAGGATTCGAAAACGGTTGTGCACGGTCCTGAGTCCCACCGGCCGCCAAGAGTCACAAGCACACCCCCAAATCACACACAACAGCCAACACTTCCCCACAGAAAGCCAACGCCAGTCTAAAATATTTTTTTAGGCTCTGTAAAAAATCCCAAACCCGGGCTACAGCCACACGGGCTGTTTTTCTCAGGGGTGTGTGAAGAAAAACCGATGGTAGGTTAAGGTTTAGATGTGGTGAGGGGTATATTACTCTAAAAGTACACATCTCAACGTCTGTATGGACGGAGAAGAAAAATTGAATAAACATATATTGTGCTCAGACGCATCACCACCCTAATGATGCCGGCTGTTTATTTTTAAATGTCTTCAAATTTTGTCATTCAGGTCTGTCGCGACGCGTTTCGAACCTTCCCACAGTGTTCTCATCAGGCGAATTCAATGACAAAATGACTCTGACCCAGCTCGCTCCAGCATTTATGTGCCAGGAGGGCGGGGCTTCTCACCTCGCAACCAATAGCAACCGATAACCACCTTCAGCATTGTATGATGCTTCATGAATTGTTTCTTTCACACACTAATAAACTGTATTGTTGTTTTTTAATTTTTTACAGGTACTAGGCGAATAATGTCGATCAGCAGGCACTTGCAGCAGGTAAGTAGGCACCTTTGTGCATAATTCAGGTGAGTACAGGGAACTCGAGGTCCATAGGAACCCGGCACTGGCTTGGTTAGGTGAAGGAAAATCCAGAATCCGAATCCCGAAGGATTCGAAAACGGTTGTGCACGGTCCTGAGTCCCACCGGCCGCCAAGAGTCACAAGCACACCCCCAAATCACACACAACAGCCAACACTTCCCCACAGAAAGCCAACGCCAGTCTAAAATATTTTTTTAGGCTCTGTAAAAAATCCCAAACCCGGGCTACAGCCACACGGGCTGTTTTTCTCAGGGGTGTGTGAAGAAAAACCGATGGTAGGTTAAGGTTTAGATGTGGTGAGGGGTATATTACTCTAAAAGTACACATCTCAACGTCTGTATGGACGGAGAAGAAAAATTGAATAAACATATATTGTGCTCAGACGCATCACCACCCTAATGATGCCGGCTGTTTATTTTTAAATGTCTTCAAATTTTGTCATTCAGGTCTGTCGCGACGCGTTTCGAACCTTCCCACAGTGTTCTCATCAGGCGAATTCAATGACAAAATGACTCTGACCCAGCTCGCTCCAGCATTTATGTGCCAGGAGGGCGGGGCTTCTCACCTCGCAACCAATAGCAACCGATAACCACCTTCAGCATTGTATGATGCTTCATGAATTGTTTCTTTCACACACTAATAAACTGTATTGTTGTTTTTTAATTTTTTACAGGTACTAGGCGAATAATGTCGATCAGCAGGCACTTGCAGCAGGTAAGTAGGCACCTTTGTGCATAATTCAGGTGAGTACAGGGAACTCGAGGTCCATAGGAACCCGGCACTGGCTTGGTTAGGTGAAGGAAAATCCAGAATCCGAATCCCGAAGGATTCGAAAACGGTTGTGCACGGTCCTGAGTCCCACCGGCCGCCAAGAGTCACAAGCACACCCCCAAATCACACACAACAGCCAACACTTCCCCACAGAAAGCCAACGCCAGTCTAAAATATTTTTTTAGGCTCTGTAAAAAATCCCAAACCCGGGCTACAGCCACACGGGCTGTTTTTCTCAGGGGTGTGTGAAGAAAAACCGATGGTAGGTTAAGGTTTAGATGTGGTGAGGGGTATATTACTCTAAAAGTACACATCTCAACGTCTGTATGGACGGAGAAGAAAAATTGAATAAACATATATTGTGCTCAGACGCATCACCACCCTAATGATGCCGGCTGTTTATTTTTAAATGTCTTCAAATTTTGTCATTCAGGTCTGTCGCGACGCGTTTCGAACCTTCCCACAGTGTTCTCATCAGGCGAATTCAATGACAAAATGACTCTGACCCAGCTCGCTCCAGCATTTATGTGCCAGGAGGGCGGGGCTTCTCACCTCGCAACCAATAGCAACCGATAACCACCTTCAGCATTGTATGATGCTTCATGAATTGTTTCTTTCACACACTAATAAACTGTATTGTTGTTTTTTAATTTTTTACAGGTACTAGGCGAATAATGTCGATCAGCAGGCACTTGCAGCAGGTAAGTAGGCACCTTTGTGCATAATTCAGGTGAGTACAGGGAACTCGAGGTCCATAGGAACCCGGCACTGGCTTGGTTAGGTGAAGGAAAATCCAGAATCCGAATCCCGAAGGATTCGAAAACGGTTGTGCACGGTCCTGAGTCCCACCGGCCGCCAAGAGTCACAAGCACACCCCCAAATCACACACAACAGCCAACACTTCCCCACAGAAAGCCAACGCCAGTCTAAAATATTTTTTTAGGCTCTGTAAAAAATCCCAAACCCGGGCTACAGCCACACGGGCTGTTTTTCTCAGGGGTGTGTGAAGAAAAACCGATGGTAGGTTAAGGTTTAGATGTGGTGAGGGGTATATTACTCTAAAAGTACACATCTCAACGTCTGTATGGACGGAGAAGAAAAATTGAATAAACATATATTGTGCTCAGACGCATCACCACCCTAATGATGCCGGCTGTTTATTTTTAAATGTCTTCAAATTTTGTCATTCAGGTCTGTCGCGACGCGTTTCGAACCTTCCCACAGTGTTCTCATCAGGCGAATTCAATGACAAAATGACTCTGACCCAGCTCGCTCCAGCATTTATGTGCCAGGAGGGCGGGGCTTCTCACCTCGCAACCAATAGCAACCGATAACCACCTTCAGCATTGTATGATGCTTCATGAATTGTTTCTTTCACACACTAATAAACTGTATTGTTGTTTTTTAATTTTTTACAGGTACTAGGCGAATAATGTCGATCAGCAGGCACTTGCAGCAGGTAAGTAGGCACCTTTGTGCATAATTCAGGTGAGTACAGGGAACTCGAGGTCCATAGGAACCCGGCACTGGCTTGGTTAGGTGAAGGAAAATCCAGAATCCGAATCCCGAAGGATTCGAAAACGGTTGTGCACGGTCCTGAGTCCCACCGGCCGCCAAGAGTCACAAGCACACCCCCAAATCACACACAACAGCCAACACTTCCCCACAGAAAGCCAACGCCAGTCTAAAATATTTTTTTAGGCTCTGTAAAAAATCCCAAACCCGGGCTACAGCCACACGGGCTGTTTTTCTCAGGGGTGTGTGAAGAAAAACCGATGGTAGGTTAAGGTTTAGATGTGGTGAGGGGTATATTACTCTAAAAGTACACATCTCAACGTCTGTATGGACGGAGAAGAAAAATTGAATAAACATATATTGTGCTCAGACGCATCACCACCCTAATGATGCCGGCTGTTTATTTTTAAATGTCTTCAAATTTTGTCATTCAGGTCTGTCGCGACGCGTTTCGAACCTTCCCACAGTGTTCTCATCAGGCGAATTCAATGACAAAATGACTCTGACCCAGCTCGCTCCAGCATTTATGTGCCAGGAGGGCGGGGCTTCTCACCTCGCAACCAATAGCAACCGATAACCACCTTCAGCATTGTATGATGCTTCATGAATTGTTTCTTTCACACACTAATAAACTGTATTGTTGTTTTTTAATTTTTTACAGGTACTAGGCGAATAATGTCGATCAGCAGGCACTTGCAGCAGGTAAGTAGGCACCTTTGTGCATAATTCAGGTGAGTACAGGGAACTCGAGGTCCATAGGAACCCGGCACTGGCTTGGTTAGGTGAAGGAAAATCCAGAATCCGAATCCCGAAGGATTCGAAAACGGTTGTGCACGGTCCTGAGTCCCACCGGCCGCCAAGAGTCACAAGCACACCCCCAAATCACACACAACAGCCAACACTTCCCCACAGAAAGCCAACGCCAGTCTAAAATATTTTTTTAGGCTCTGTAAAAAATCCCAAACCCGGGCTACAGCCACACGGGCTGTTTTTCTCAGGGGTGTGTGAAGAAAAACCGATGGTAGGTTAAGGTTTAGATGTGGTGAGGGGTATATTACTCTAAAAGTACACATCTCAACGTCTGTATGGACGGAGAAGAAAAATTGAATAAACATATATTGTGCTCAGACGCATCACCACCCTAATGATGCCGGCTGTTTATTTTTAAATGTCTTCAAATTTTGTCATTCAGGTCTGTCGCGACGCGTTTCGAACCTTCCCACAGTGTTCTCATCAGGCGAATTCAATGACAAAATGACTCTGACCCAGCTCGCTCCAGCATTTATGTGCCAGGAGGGCGGGGCTTCTCACCTCGCAACCAATAGCAACCGATAACCACCTTCAGCATTGTATGATGCTTCATGAATTGTTTCTTTCACACACTAATAAACTGTATTGTTGTTTTTTAATTTTTTACAGGTACTAGGCGAATAATGTCGATCAGCAGGCACTTGCAGCAGGTAAGTAGGCACCTTTGTGCATAATTCAGGTGAGTACAGGGAACTCGAGGTCCATAGGAACCCGGCACTGGCTTGGTTAGGTGAAGGAAAATCCAGAATCCGAATCCCGAAGGATTCGAAAACGGTTGTGCACGGTCCTGAGTCCCACCGGCCGCCAAGAGTCACAAGCACACCCCCAAATCACACACAACAGCCAACACTTCCCCACAGAAAGCCAACGCCAGTCTAAAATATTTTTTTAGGCTCTGTAAAAAATCCCAAACCCGGGCTACAGCCACACGGGCTGTTTTTCTCAGGGGTGTGTGAAGAAAAACCGATGGTAGGTTAAGGTTTAGATGTGGTGAGGGGTATATTACTCTAAAAGTACACATCTCAACGTCTGTATGGACGGAGAAGAAAAATTGAATAAACATATATTGTGCTCAGACGCATCACCACCCTAATGATGCCGGCTGTTTATTTTTAAATGTCTTCAAATTTTGTCATTCAGGTCTGTCGCGACGCGTTTCGAACCTTCCCACAGTGTTCTCATCAGGCGAATTCAATGACAAAATGACTCTGACCCAGCTCGCTCCAGCATTTATGTGCCAGGAGGGCGGGGCTTCTCACCTCGCAACCAATAGCAACCGATAACCACCTTCAGCATTGTATGATGCTTCATGAATTGTTTCTTTCACACACTAATAAACTGTATTGTTGTTTTTTAATTTTTTACAGGTACTAGGCGAATAATGTCGATCAGCAGGCACTTGCAGCAGGTAAGTAGGCACCTTTGTGCATAATTCAGGTGAGTACAGGGAACTCGAGGTCCATAGGAACCCGGCACTGGCTTGGTTAGGTGAAGGAAAATCCAGAATCCGAATCCCGAAGGATTCGAAAACGGTTGTGCACGGTCCTGAGTCCCACCGGCCGCCAAGAGTCACAAGCACACCCCCAAATCACACACAACAGCCAACACTTCCCCACAGAAAGCCAACGCCAGTCTAAAATATTTTTTTAGGCTCTGTAAAAAATCCCAAACCCGGGCTACAGCCACACGGGCTGTTTTTCTCAGGGGTGTGTGAAGAAAAACCGATGGTAGGTTAAGGTTTAGATGTGGTGAGGGGTATATTACTCTAAAAGTACACATCTCAACGTCTGTATGGACGGAGAAGAAAAATTGAATAAACATATATTGTGCTCAGACGCATCACCACCCTAATGATGCCGGCTGTTTATTTTTAAATGTCTTCAAATTTTGTCATTCAGGTCTGTCGCGACGCGTTTCGAACCTTCCCACAGTGTTCTCATCAGGCGAATTCAATGACAAAATGACTCTGACCCAGCTCGCTCCAGCATTTATGTGCCAGGAGGGCGGGGCTTCTCACCTCGCAACCAATAGCAACCGATAACCACCTTCAGCATTGTATGATGCTTCATGAATTGTTTCTTTCACACACTAATAAACTGTATTGTTGTTTTTTAATTTTTTACAGGTACTAGGCGAATAATGTCGATCAGCAGGCACTTGCAGCAGGTAAGTAGGCACCTTTGTGCATAATTCAGGTGAGTACAGGGAACTCGAGGTCCATAGGAACCCGGCACTGGCTTGGTTAGGTGAAGGAAAATCCAGAATCCGAATCCCGAAGGATTCGAAAACGGTTGTGCACGGTCCTGAGTCCCACCGGCCGCCAAGAGTCACAAGCACACCCCCAAATCACACACAACAGCCAACACTTCCCCACAGAAAGCCAACGCCAGTCTAAAATATTTTTTTAGGCTCTGTAAAAAATCCCAAACCCGGGCTACAGCCACACGGGCTGTTTTTCTCAGGGGTGTGTGAAGAAAAACCGATGGTAGGTTAAGGTTTAGATGTGGTGAGGGGTATATTACTCTAAAAGTACACATCTCAACGTCTGTATGGACGGAGAAGAAAAATTGAATAAACATATATTGTGCTCAGACGCATCACCACCCTAATGATGCCGGCTGTTTATTTTTAAATGTCTTCAAATTTTGTCATTCAGGTCTGTCGCGACGCGTTTCG
The DNA here is from genome assembly GCF_023724105.1 of Carassius gibelio. Lineage (NCBI taxonomy): Eukaryota > Metazoa > Chordata > Actinopteri > Cypriniformes > Cyprinidae > Carassius > Carassius gibelio. Next base: position 542,362 of record NC_068385.1, on the reverse strand, counting down.
AACCTTCCCACAGTGTTCTCATCAGGCGAATTCAATGACAAAATGACTCTGACCCAGCTCGCTCCAGCATTTATGTGCCAGGAGGGCGGGGCTTCTCACCTCGCAACCAATAGCAACCGATAACCACCTTCAGCATTGTATGATGCTTCATGAATTGTTTCTTTCACACACTAATAAACTGTATTGTTGTTTTTTAATTTTTTACAGGTACTAGGCGAATAATGTCGATCAGCAGGCACTTGCAGCAGGTAAGTAGGCACCTTTGTGCATAATTCAGGTGAGTACAGGGAACTCGAGGTCCATAGGAACCCGGCACTGGCTTGGTTAGGTGAAGGAAAATCCAGAATCCGAATCCCGAAGGATTCGAAAACGGTTGTGCACGGTCCTGAGTCCCACCGGCCGCCAAGAGTCACAAGCACACCCCCAAATCACACACAACAGCCAACACTTCCCCACAGAAAGCCAACGCCAGTCTAAAATATTTTTTTAGGCTCTGTAAAAAATCCCAAACCCGGGCTACAGCCACACGGGCTGTTTTTCTCAGGGGTGTGTGAAGAAAAACCGATGGTAGGTTAAGGTTTAGATGTGGTGAGGGGTATATTACTCTAAAAGTACACATCTCAACGTCTGTATGGACGGAGAAGAAAAATTGAATAAACATATATTGTGCTCAGACGCATCACCACCCTAATGATGCCGGCTGTTTATTTTTAAATGTCTTCAAATTTTGTCATTCAGGTCTGTCGCGACGCGTTTCGAACCTTCCCACAGTGTTCTCATCAGGCGAATTCAATGACAAAATGACTCTGACCCAGCTCGCTCCAGCATTTATGTGCCAGGAGGGCGGGGCTTCTCACCTCGCAACCAATAGCAACCGATAACCACCTTCAGCATTGTATGATGCTTCATGAATTGTTTCTTTCACACACTAATAAACTGTATTGTTGTTTTTTAATTTTTTACAGGTACTAGGCGAATAATGTCGATCAGCAGGCACTTGCAGCAGGTAAGTAGGCACCTTTGTGCATAATTCAGGTGAGTACAGGGAACTCGAGGTCCATAGGAACCCGGCACTGGCTTGGTTAGGTGAAGGAAAATCCAGAATCCGAATCCCGAAGGATTCGAAAACGGTTGTGCACGGTCCTGAGTCCCACCGGCCGCCAAGAGTCACAAGCACACCCCCAAATCACACACAACAGCCAACACTTCCCCACAGAAAGCCAACGCCAGTCTAAAATATTTTTTTAGGCTCTGTAAAAAATCCCAAACCCGGGCTACAGCCACACGGGCTGTTTTTCTCAGGGGTGTGTGAAGAAAAACCGATGGTAGGTTAAGGTTTAGATGTGGTGAGGGGTATATTACTCTAAAAGTACACATCTCAACGTCTGTATGGACGGAGAAGAAAAATTGAATAAACATATATTGTGCTCAGACGCATCACCACCCTAATGATGCCGGCTGTTTATTTTTAAATGTCTTCAAATTTTGTCATTCAGGTCTGTCGCGACGCGTTTCGAACCTTCCCACAGTGTTCTCATCAGGCGAATTCAATGACAAAATGACTCTGACCCAGCTCGCTCCAGCATTTATGTGCCAGGAGGGCGGGGCTTCTCACCTCGCAACCAATAGCAACCGATAACCACCTTCAGCATTGTATGATGCTTCATGAATTGTTTCTTTCACACACTAATAAACTGTATTGTTGTTTTTTAATTTTTTACAGGTACTAGGCGAATAATGTCGATCAGCAGGCACTTGCAGCAGGTAAGTAGGCACCTTTGTGCATAATTCAGGTGAGTACAGGGAACTCGAGGTCCATAGGAACCCGGCACTGGCTTGGTTAGGTGAAGGAAAATCCAGAATCCGAATCCCGAAGGATTCGAAAACGGTTGTGCACGGTCCTGAGTCCCACCGGCCGCCAAGAGTCACAAGCACACCCCCAAATCACACACAACAGCCAACACTTCCCCACAGAAAGCCAACGCCAGTCTAAAATATTTTTTTAGGCTCTGTAAAAAATCCCAAACCCGGGCTACAGCCACACGGGCTGTTTTTCTCAGGGGTGTGTGAAGAAAAACCGATGGTAGGTTAAGGTTTAGATGTGGTGAGGGGTATATTACTCTAAAAGTACACATCTCAACGTCTGTATGGACGGAGAAGAAAAATTGAATAAACATATATTGTGCTCAGACGCATCACCACCCTAATGATGCCGGCTGTTTATTTTTAAATGTCTTCAAATTTTGTCATTCAGGTCTGTCGCGACGCGTTTCGAACCTTCCCACAGTGTTCTCATCAGGCGAATTCAATGACAAAATGACTCTGACCCAGCTCGCTCCAGCATTTATGTGCCAGGAGGGCGGGGCTTCTCACCTCGCAACCAATAGCAACCGATAACCACCTTCAGCATTGTATGATGCTTCATGAATTGTTTCTTTCACACACTAATAAACTGTATTGTTGTTTTTTAATTTTTTACAGGTACTAGGCGAATAATGTCGATCAGCAGGCACTTGCAGCAGGTAAGTAGGCACCTTTGTGCATAATTCAGGTGAGTACAGGGAACTCGAGGTCCATAGGAACCCGGCACTGGCTTGGTTAGGTGAAGGAAAATCCAGAATCCGAATCCCGAAGGATTCGAAAACGGTTGTGCACGGTCCTGAGTCCCACCGGCCGCCAAGAGTCACAAGCACACCCCCAAATCACACACAACAGCCAACACTTCCCCACAGAAAGCCAACGCCAGTCTAAAATATTTTTTTAGGCTCTGTAAAAAATCCCAAACCCGGGCTACAGCCACACGGGCTGTTTTTCTCAGGGGTGTGTGAAGAAAAACCGATGGTAGGTTAAGGTTTAGATGTGGTGAGGGGTATATTACTCTAAAAGTACACATCTCAACGTCTGTATGGACGGAGAAGAAAAATTGAATAAACATATATTGTGCTCAGACGCATCACCACCCTAATGATGCCGGCTGTTTATTTTTAAATGTCTTCAAATTTTGTCATTCAGGTCTGTCGCGACGCGTTTCGAACCTTCCCACAGTGTTCTCATCAGGCGAATTCAATGACAAAATGACTCTGACCCAGCTCGCTCCAGCATTTATGTGCCAGGAGGGCGGGGCTTCTCACCTCGCAACCAATAGCAACCGATAACCACCTTCAGCATTGTATGATGCTTCATGAATTGTTTCTTTCACACACTAATAAACTGTATTGTTGTTTTTTAATTTTTTACAGGTACTAGGCGAATAATGTCGATCAGCAGGCACTTGCAGCAGGTAAGTAGGCACCTTTGTGCATAATTCAGGTGAGTACAGGGAACTCGAGGTCCATAGGAACCCGGCACTGGCTTGGTTAGGTGAAGGAAAATCCAGAATCCGAATCCCGAAGGATTCGAAAACGGTTGTGCACGGTCCTGAGTCCCACCGGCCGCCAAGAGTCACAAGCACACCCCCAAATCACACACAACAGCCAACACTTCCCCACAGAAAGCCAACGCCAGTCTAAAATATTTTTTTAGGCTCTGTAAAAAATCCCAAACCCGGGCTACAGCCACACGGGCTGTTTTTCTCAGGGGTGTGTGAAGAAAAACCGATGGTAGGTTAAGGTTTAGATGTGGTGAGGGGTATATTACTCTAAAAGTACACATCTCAACGTCTGTATGGACGGAGAAGAAAAATTGAATAAACATATATTGTGCTCAGACGCATCACCACCCTAATGATGCCGGCTGTTTATTTTTAAATGTCTTCAAATTTTGTCATTCAGGTCTGTCGCGACGCGTTTCGAACCTTCCCACAGTGTTCTCATCAGGCGAATTCAATGACAAAATGACTCTGACCCAGCTCGCTCCAGCATTTATGTGCCAGGAGGGCGGGGCTTCTCACCTCGCAACCAATAGCAACCGATAACCACCTTCAGCATTGTATGATGCTTCATGAATTGTTTCTTTCACACACTAATAAACTGTATTGTTGTTTTTTAATTTTTTACAGGTACTAGGCGAATAATGTCGATCAGCAGGCACTTGCAGCAGGTAAGTAGGCACCTTTGTGCATAATTCAGGTGAGTACAGGGAACTCGAGGTCCATAGGAACCCGGCACTGGCTTGGTTAGGTGAAGGAAAATCCAGAATCCGAATCCCGAAGGATTCGAAAACGGTTGTGCACGGTCCTGAGTCCCACCGGCCGCCAAGAGTCACAAGCACACCCCCAAATCACACACAACAGCCAACACTTCCCCACGAAAGCCAACGCCAGTCTAAAATATTTTTTTAGGCTCTGTAAAAAATCCCAAACCCGGGCTACAGCCACACGGGCTGTTTTTCTCAGGGGTGTGTGAAGAAAAACCGATGGTAGGTTAAGGTTTAGATGTGGTGAGGGGTATATTACTCTAAAAGTACACATCTCAACGTCTGTATGGACGGAGAAGAAAAATTGAATAAACATATATTGTGCTCAGACGCATCACCACCCTAATGATGCCGGCTGTTTATTTTTAAATGTCTTCAAATTTTGTCATTCAGGTCTGTCGCGACGCGTTTCGAACCTTCCCACAGTGTTCTCATCAGGCGAATTCAATGACAAAATGACTCTGACCCAGCTCGCTCCAGCATTTATGTGCCAGGAGGGCGGGGCTTCTCACCTCGCAACCAATAGCAACCGATAACCACCTTCAGCATTGTATGATGCTTCATGAATTGTTTCTTTCACACACTAATAAACTGTATTGTTGTTTTTTAATTTTTTACAGGTACTAGGCGAATAATGTCGATCAGCAGGCACTTGCAGCAGGTAAGTAGGCACCTTTGTGCATAATTCAGGTGAGTACAGGGAACTCGAGGTCCATAGGAACCCGGCACTGGCTTGGTTAGGTGAAGGAAAATCCAGAATCCGAATCCCGAAGGATTCGAAAACGGTTGTGCACGGTCCTGAGTCCCACCGGCCGCCAAGAGTCACAAGCACACCCCCAAATCACACACAACAGCCAACACTTCCCCACAGAAAGCCAACGCCAGTCTAAAATATTTTTTTAGGCTCTGTAAAAAATCCCAAACCCGGGCTACAGCCACACGGGCTGTTTTTCTCAGGGGTGTGTGAAGAAAAACCGATGGTAGGTTAAGGTTTAGATGTGGTGAGGGGTATATTACTCTAAAAGTACACATCTCAACGTCTGTATGGACGGAGAAGAAAAATTGAATAAACATATATTGTGCTCAGACGCATCACCACCCTAATGATGCCGGCTGTTTATTTTTAAATGTCTTCAAATTTTGTCATTCAGGTCTGTCGCGACGCGTTTCGAACCTTCCCACAGTGTTCTCATCAGGCGAATTCAATGACAAAATGACTCTGACCCAGCTCGCTCCAGCATTTATGTGCCAGGAGGGCGGGGCTTCTCACCTCGCAACCAATAGCAACCGATAACCACCTTCAGCATTGTATGATGCTTCATGAATTGTTTCTTTCACACACTAATAAACTGTATTGTTGTTTTTTAATTTTTTACAGGTACTAGGCGAATAATGTCGATCAGCAGGCACTTGCAGCAGGTAAGTAGGCACCTTTGTGCATAATTCAGGTGAGTACAGGGAACTCGAGGTCCATAGGAACCCGGCACTGGCTTGGTTAGGTGAAGGAAAATCCAGAATCCGAATCCCGAAGGATTCGAAAACGGTTG